>NC_022016.1:4357755-4363881 GCF_000317375.1 Microtus ochrogaster
TGGCAGGACCTCTTAAGAGCTGCAGGGTTTTGCAACTGAAGCTGAGTCAGGAAGCCTCACTTAGATGAGAGCGCTTGCTTGCTTCTAACAAGCAGAGCAGACCCGAGAAATTGCTGCTACCAAGAAAACATGCTTTACTCTTTCCCAAGCTTTCTTAGGCTTTCAGTAGATTCAGTTATCCACACGTCTGGGCGCCATTCTGTAGTAATAAGAGTGGCAGGCCTACATTCCTGGCACCTGGCCGCCCACCACAGGCTAGCTTTACCTGAAATAACAACACACAAATTGTATCCATTTAAACACTGCTTGGCCCATTAGCTCTAGCCCTTACTGGCTAATTCTGATATCCCGACATCAACCCATTTCTAATAAACTGTGTAGCACCGATCTTACGGGGAAAGATTCAGCATGTCTGACCTGGTGGCTGGCTGCATCACGTGTGTCTGCCCTGGAGAGGGGAGCATGGCTTCTCTGATCCAGAGAGCAGAGCTGTCGAGTCTGAGCTCACTTCCTCTTCCTCCCAGCATTCTGTTCTGTTTACTCCACCCACCTATGTTCTAACCAATAAAGTGGGCCAAGGAAGTTTCTTTATTTTTTAACCAATGACCTTCCTCCATCAGAAGAGACTAGGACATACTGTGCAGTGATAGATTCAGGAGAGAATCAAATCAGAGAATGTCCTTTTAAACCACAGTTCAGGGAAACTTGTTAAGAGAACACATTCAAGGTGTAGAACATGCAGATCCTGAGGATATATGTTATACAGCACACTCGTCCAGACCTATTGTGTGTCAGAATGACAAAGACCTGTCCTCTAGGACCCACACTGAGCCAAATTGATAACCATCAGCCTCTTCTAATTAGAGAGAACTTAAGACAATTCAGGGTCAATTCTGCTTGAACTGTAAAACACTTACAAACCTTGAGCAAGATGCTTTGACTCTATCTCCTCAACAGACAGTGCTGCTTGTATAAAATTACAGCTGAGGCCTCTTGAACTCTGGGATTCTCTTCACTTGCCATTTAGTATGCATGGCAAATTCTAGGAACAATATGGCTTTCAGAAAGCCAAGGTCAGTAAGACAAGGCTGCAGACCATAAGGTGTTCCTTCTGTGGTTTTCAGAACCATTCTACCCACCCTCAAGGCAGCTGTGAAGCTGAGGTGTTTCAGAATTAAAATTAGTGCCCACTGTTTTTACCTCTTCTTCACCACTGTAAAATAATGTAATGATTTTCCTTAAATGAACAGAAAATATAAAGACAAACAATCGGTACCTAGGCCAAGGAACTCGTTTCATAGCTTTCTGTCCATATCCCTGTGTCCTCTTTCTGTCCATATCCCTGTGTCCTCTTTTACTAGACTGAGTGTGTAGCAGACACATTTGCTCCCTCTTTCAGCGCCAGATTTTTCTATGCTAATACACATTTGTCATGAAACTCTAAAACTGAGCATTGCCAATGTAGTACAATCTCCAATAGTGAAAAATTAGCCTGAGCCTGAATGTCCAACGACAGGGGAATGGCTCAGCAAATGATGAGGCATCAGCTTGCGAGAATCTGTACAGCCAGATAATTAATTGCTATGTAGTACAGAATTTATAAACCACAGTGATAGCTTTTGAGGCCAAACAGAACAATTCATTTAAAAGAACTATGTGGGCGAAACACAATATGTTGCTCATGGTTGTATTTATTTATCCTTCTGTTATTTATATGCTTTCTAGTTCCAACAGGGACTTGAGGTAAGTGGATTTGCTGGAAGTAACCCAGGCTACAGCATTGAATTCATGGTCTTTGGAGCTAAACCCCTAGTGGTGAGTGCTGGCACTGTGGATGTGGGGAAGCAACCACTCACACTCACCCATCTGTCCTCCGTCCAGCTTTCCTTGTAGAAGTCTGTTCTAACAATAGTTTCAATGCTGACATTAAATTATCTGAGTCAGTCACTTAGCACAATTTCTCCAAAGATGCAAATAATGACCAATTAGTGGCTCCAGAATGGGCCTCTTCACTTCATGAGTCTATCTCAGCAGCAAGATCCTACTATCTCAAAGTTCTGTTATATCTTTAAATTGATTAAAAAAATTGAAAATGTTGTTTGTGCTTGTTTTATTATTCATTTAAATCTCTGCCTGCCTAGTGTTGACATCCCCCAAAGCAAGAACATATTTCATCTTCACCTAATGGGGAAAACAGAAAAAAACGGCTGGGCAGAAAAATGAAAAGTAAATATTAACATCTTAGTTGGAAAGATCGTATTCCATGAGATTAATCTTGTATTCATTCTATCTGTGAAACATAAGTTTGAGAAATGGGCAGTTTTCTCCCTTAGCATGGTTCCTAAACCTATGTATATTGCAAACATGCTAGGATTCGTTTTAGAGAAAATCTATTGCTTTTGGAACTTTAATACAGAATTTAACAGACTGGAGCAGAACCAATGTTTTTTGTGCATGTTTTTGTGACCTTTCTCTGGTTGTGACTGTGGCTAGAAACGGTTGCCCTGAGGTACTACACTGAAAATAAGAAGGGCTGGGAGCCTCTGCTCGTGGGGGATTGTTAAGATAGAGAGAGTGCTGGAAATATAGGGGGCACTTCCCTCTAATTCTGCAGCCTCAACTTCTCCTTAAAAATGCATGCAATGGTTGTATAGTGTCGTTGGTCTCCATTTCCGCTTCTTGTTTCAAGTTACTTTTTCCTTTTAAAAAACAGTAAAGGTAATCAGGTGTGAGCCACATGCTTACAACAAAAGAGGTCTAGAGTGGCGGGTTTAAGATACAGAGGGTCTGTCAATCAAAACCATCTCTAAGGAAGAAAAATGTTGCAATAGAGGCTAAAGAAATGACAATGGAAGACTTAAAGCAAAGAGAAGACAGACTCCCTCAGGCTACTGAGGTGAGCTCAAGCAGGTTTGAGGTTAAGGGAATTTCAGTTCCTAAGCTCGCAGAAAAAAATATTCCATAGACCCAGGGATACAGAGAGAAGAGAATCATGGCTTCCCTTTGTCTCACCTTTTGATGATGAGGGCACAGCCCCAGGAGCAGTTCCACAGAGAATGGAAAAGAACTATGGAAAGATCTGGAGGTTTTCACACATGCTCATATAGAGGAAGAATACTTCAGGTGGGGAATAACTGAACTGAGCCTTGAAACAGGGCAGCTTCATCAAGAAGATGACAGAGTAAGGATACTCTGGAAGAAGCAGGGAGACAGAAGAGAATGTCTGGCACACTGTAGATTCTCAAAACAACAACAACAACAAAAACTTTATTTATTGAAAATTTAAATATAAATCCTTTATTTATTTAAATTCAAAGGAAGAAAAAAGATGGGGATGATGCTTTGCCCATTTCATTGTAATATAAAACCTGGGGCTGAGAGCTTGGACACTGGTTAGATTCACTGTTGTGGCAGGAGACCGTCAAAGCCTTTCACTAGTGAAGTTATGGCTTCAGATCTGTGTGAGGGAAAGGTCAAGCTATCGTTACTGGAATCTGGACGAGCTGAACAAGAGTAGACTGAGGGAAACCAGGAAGATAGTGTAATACAAATCCGGGTAGAAATGGACACCATCTGGCCTAAGGTAATGGCAATGCATATAGAGCAAGAGCATAGTCTTTGTTGTCAGAAGCCACATCCATGGCCCAGCCTGATAACCATAGCAACAACCTCTTTAACAAACCTGCCCAGAAAGAATGATAACAAACTCTTACATCTGTTCCTGGAGGTCCTGCCTCAATTTTTTTCCTTTTTTTTTTATTCCCCTCCCTTTGATTGTATCTGATCCAGCCTCACTGGGTAATTGAGTGTTTGAGGGTGAGAAATTACCTCAGCAGCTTGGCCCTTATCTTGACAGCGAAGCAGCACTTTTAATTTAATTTTGTTCAGAGACGCATGGGTAACAAATTTCACTAATCGCCTGGCTGTCGCCCTCCGCATGGTAAGGAGCCGTTTGTCACCAGGCAGCCCAGCATAAATACATGTGGGGGAGCAAACAAAGAAGAGAGACAGGAGCTGAGGAGGACGAGGGGACAGCTGCCATCAATAGGGGCCAGACTTGGGCTGTGGTGTCAGTGAGCAACTATAGATGGGAGGCAGGCTGTATAGCAGCGAAAGGGACTTAGGGTATAGCCCCACCTAAGCTCTTGTCCTTGCTTTGCCTCCTCCAGAAAATGACTGGAAACTCTTTGCTCTTTGGGATTTTGTTTGTTGTTGTTTTTTCTTTATCTGTAATATTGAGCTGTTCCCCTCCCCCCACCTCCCTGAGTTGTTGTGAGAGCTCATTTGGAAGCCATGCTCCTACATACACTGCTGTCACATATGAAAGAACAAACTCCCTGTGCTGGTTAGTTATTGAATTATTGTCAGCTGGACAAGAACTAGAGTCATCTGAGGAGCTGCCTCCATTGGACTGGCCTGCAGGCATGTTTGTGTGGGAGTTTCTTGATTAGTGATTGTAGTGGGAGGGCCTAACCCACTCTGGATAAACCTGTCCCTGGATGGGGATACTGAGGTATATAAGAAAAGTTGAGCAAGCCATAAAATACAAGTCATGGAGTGCCCCTTATGGGCTCTGCATCAGTTCCTGCCTGCACTTCCTACTTGAGGCCTGTAAAAGTTAGATTGATTCTGGAAATAACCAAGCTAGCTCAAAGATAAAACAATTATGTTTTTATTTGTTATAAGGGGAAAACTCACAAAACAGGAACTAGAAGTCCAAGGTCAGCTGTGCAGTGAGGAAACCACAGAGAAAGAGAGCACCTGGGCCTTGAACCCTATTTTCTCTGGGTTCTACCTCCTAAAGATAATCGATTAGCAATGCTTCCCCATCACCTCCCCCTTTTGTCTAAACAAGAGCCATCAAAACCCAATACAAAACTGTATACAATGGGAACAGATATCAAGTATAAAATTACAACCAACATAAACAATATTAAGCAAGGAACACATGACAAATGTTTTAATAAACATTCTATTCCAAAGAGTTATAATCTTGGCTAAATCATAAGAGGAAGGTAACTACGACTATCTATCTAATCTTCAACCCCATCGAAGACCTGAGAAAGGAGATAATATTACTTGAGTAGGCCGGAAGTACAATCAAGCAGCTTCCAAAGCGAGCAGTATATGAAAGAGACAATTGGTTACCTGATCCAAAGTCTCATTTGTAGCATTGAAGCAACCAACTTTGGCTAAGGCCTAGTGTAACTGACAGACCATTTTCAGAGGAAGGGAATTTTTCAGAACCATCTTACCCTGTCTTGGGAAGGTTTGGCAGTCCTTTTCCTTGTGCCCTGCATAAACAGTCCACATACCATGTACTTTGGCAGTGGTTGAGGCATGGGCAGTTCCTTGCCCAAAGGCCAATTGTGCCAAAAAAACAAAAACAAAAAACAAACAAACAAACTCTGAGTGGAGTGTCTTCGGTGCTCAACATTTTCTTGGGAATAGATTGGTGCTGTCAGGAGCAAACATATCTCATGTCAACAGAACCCTAAATTATTTAAATGTCATGTTCCATGGATCCTTGAAGTGGTTGAAGTTTTTCCAAAGTGAATTCTACAATGGCTTTGGATATTAAAATAATATTGTTTCTTTCAGTATCTGTTTGATCAAAAAAACAGCCCTATATCCAAAGAGTCTGGAATGTACTATTGAGTTGGAGGTGTCACCCCAGTCTGCCTACTGCTTGGACTCCAGTTCCCAGCCTGCCAAGCACTGATCCCTCCCTGGGGAGGGTCAGGACCACTCCCACAGGGTATGGTATTTAGGCTGGCCCAGAATGTGAATGTATGTATCATACACATACGTTGTTAGCACAGACCTTAGCACCAGTTCCAGCAGTAGCTGCCACCACAGCAGCCATCCTAGTCACTGCTCTTACTGCTGTACTGTTCCGGGTGTGGTCGTCTTTTGTTGATATCAACAACTGGATCTCAAGCCTTGAATTTCATTCTCTGTGTGATATTAACAGAAAGAGTACCCATATCCACATGCTAATGTCTTCCGGGCTAATTTGTCAGCCCAAGGTACCATGCTCACACAGCTTTGTGAAATAAAATCAAAATGCTTTTAAAGAATGTTCGGGCCGGGCGGTGGTGGCGCACGCCTTTAATCCCAGCACTC
>NC_022016.1:4363981-4365076 GCF_000317375.1 Microtus ochrogaster
ACCTAAAGAAGGACTAGCAAATGACCCACTATTAGACAAGCCTGTGTCTATGGCAGTAGAAAGGCCTTGGACTTTAGCCACTAGTGCAATGTGGATCCTGAGGAAGTATGAAGCTGAGGGATCCATTAGTTTGTTTATATTTTACAAGGTCAAAGTTTATGTGGTAGAGCAAGACCTAGATGGGAGAAAAAAAGGGGTTGAGGGCAGGGAGAGCAGGTGGAAGGAAGAATTCTGAGTGAACTTCCAATGACAAAGGTAAGGAGGACACTGAAACTCAGGAGGTGGGCCAGCGACTGCTGTGTGTGGAAAAGTTGACCACTGAAGTTCTGTGATTATTAGCCCTAGTTGCTGGCATAGGCACAGACAAAAAGGCCAATCATGGAAAGGGGAAGACGAGGTTTTCTAGAACAAAGACATGGACTGAATAACAGAGCTATTGCCTTTGAGATATCTATACAGAGACCTTTGTCAAGCAAATCTGAGCTCAGGTGTGAACTAGCTGAGGCAAAAAGAATGTTATCATCTCAATGGGAGTATGTTAGCATCCCATTCTAAATGACCAGGTTCCACAACCATAGCATTTGCAAATAATCCTCACTTATAATCTACAGGTCCTATAAGTAGGAAATACATTGGCCACACAGTTGGGCTTTCTAACTCTGACCTTCACAAAGCTATGGTTGTTAATGAAGGCTGCATGGCTTCCTTGCCCATGGAGTTGACAGAGGCATTTTCCATATCTGTAGGAGCAGTATACCTGCTTTCCCGCTAGTTGAATGCAGGGACCACTGTGTAAACTTGAGGCCACACACGTGATGTTGCCACCTGGCCTTCTTCATAGGCAGCTCACTATGGGCTTCTTCAAGATCGACAGGAGAATATTTCACATTCATCACATTCCTGAAGGTTCGAGTCTCTTTTTGAGGATTATCTGATAGGCCAGGCCTATCTAGGATAAAGTCCTTTTTGATAAATACAAAGTCAACTGATGAAGGACCATTGTTATATCCTAGAAATCTCTGCATGCCTGTCACCTAATATACCCTAATTATAGAATATCATATTCACAGCCCCATCCATATTTAAATAGAGAGG
>NC_022016.1:4374856-4381898 GCF_000317375.1 Microtus ochrogaster
AAAAAAAAAAAAAAAAAAAGAATGTTCGGAACGAACTTTCTAAAACTTACCAACATTTCCAGACAAAATGTCAACATGGTGGCATGCCCCTTGTTTCTCTTTTATCAAGGGGTCCCTGTCTCATTCTGAAACTATGATTAGAGCTGAGTGACTCAACATTCCCCTCCGTAGAATCAGAGATCCATGGCAGTGATTCTCCCAGACCTGTATTTCTGGTTCTTGGAATCATGTTTAACATAGGACATACGAAATAAAAGTCAGCAAATTTAATTCCAGATAGGTGTCCTTCCTGTATAATTAAGGTTCTTTTCCTCCTGCTAGATCAGAGCTCCTTATTATTCATTCTTCCTGAACTCCCTCCAGGGTTACTAACAGCATCCCTGGGCTTGCAGAAATGGAGTCAACTATTGCCCTTCAGTAGCAAGAGGCTCCCCCAGACCACAGTCTTTAATTCTCCAGGGCAGACTTTGTCCCAGTTTCTACCTCACCTGCTGAAGGATCTCTGCCAGTCAGTGTTATCTGTACCTTCTCTGTTTTTCTGATGCTATGACAAAAGAAAAAAAAAACAATCTATTCAGTTTGTTCCTCCAAAATTCAGCTGAGAGGACTACCTGGGAGTGCCCCCATGTGGTGATGCACACAGTGTTTCCTCCTTTGGGGGAGAAATACTTTGTCCAATAGTTCAGTCATTAGTCATGCATCCATCAGCCATGCATTGAGTGTATATTCTACTCTTTCCCCTGCGGTAGGTGCTGGTGATAGAAAATAAATCAAACCCAGTTCTTGGCCCTGGGAAATTTATACATAGGGAATTTATTTTCTGTTGGGGAAGGACGGGTGGCATGAGCAGAGAGATTTACAATCCTTTGTGATAAATAACGTCAAGGGTTCTGTGAATGCCATGGTAACACTCAAGAGGGTCTTCCTCTCCTGCCTGGAATAAGGATTGAGTGTCAGGAAGAGGGAGGGAGGAGTGGTGTGGGAAGTCCTTTTGCTTATGTCTTGCTTTTATTAGTTAATGAATAAAGACGCTGCTTGGGCCTAAGACAGAGCAGAGTGGAGCAAGGTGGGGCCATTCAAACAGAGATAGAGGAGAAAAGAAGGTGGAGTCAGAGAGACTCCATGGAGCTGCTGAAGGAGGAAGATGCCAGCTGCCAGCCAGAACCTTACCAGCAAACCACGAGCCTCGTGGCAAAATATAAAATAATAAAAATGGGTTAATTTAAAATATAAAGGCTAGTTCCATTCTGAGACAGATGAGGTCTCAAAGGAATCGACTGAATCTAACAAGGCCTGAAAGTAGAGTCGGGGGGGGGGGAGGCTGTGTAGGTGCAAAGAAGTCCAGTCAGGTCTGGTCCTGTGGGGACTGGTGACCCAAATAAAGATCTAGGACTCCATTGCTATAGGCATCAGGGATGCAGGGGAACCTTTGTACAGTTACCTAAACCCATACTTGTATTGCTGCAGATTCTGCATTTGTCTTATGTGGATTCTTGAAAAATATAATTTTGCCTTGACTTTCCCTGTTTTCTCACACTTTCTCTGCTCCTATCTTCATGCTATTTACCCTTCCTTGTCTCCATTACAGATGTCTTTTTGGTCTCTTTTCTTTAGCCTTTGTTTTTCTCCTTTTACCTTGTAAAGTTTATCTCTGTTTTCCATTTCCTAAAAACTTCCTTTTCATCATATCCCCAACTTTTAAAACTTAGAAATTTTAGAATACCTAACCTTGGAATACTGTAGAAGACTGAATTCAAACTGCAGCTTCTTTGTTTAGCCATTCACTTGTTGCCACTCGTTAGAGATAACATCTAATTTCAGTGGACCCTGGCTTTGATTTATCTTCTCTCCCAGCACCTCCCACAGGGTGGAATGCCCACCCAATGTACGTATAACTGAGGAATTCATGTGCCTTAGTTTTATCAGTTCTAAATTTTGCATTAAATCCCCTTGACCTTATCATATAACTCCAGGAACCCCCATTCAGTGCTTCCAGTGCTGATCCATAGGACCATAGAGTCAGGATTATGCTTTAACAAAGAAACTTGAAGTTTATATGCAGGGTCTATTCTAACTGACGATTCCATTGTATTGTTCTTCCCCCATCTCATCTGTCTCAATCTTCCTTCATATTCCCATGTCCTTTCTCCCAGTGTTTTCTGCCTTTGCTCTATCCACCACCAGGCAACAAACATGTTTGTCTCTAAGTGAACGTGCCTGCAAACGGAGAGTGGTCTGTAACTGAACGATGATGGTTGAGGCAGAAGACATTTGTTTTCATACTCCCGGCACTGGGATTCACAGTGCCCCAAACCAGCTGAGACTGGAGAGTCTGTATTAGATGTGGATTTAGAAGCTCCGAAGGAGCCGGAAAAGTGAACAAGACAAATTCAAAGGTGTATGCTATTCTGAAAAAGCTTCCTCCTTAAAAAAATAGTAAAATTATTTTTCTGTCACTCAGCAAATGGTTTTGGGGAAATCTTGCTGGTGCGGGAGGTAGACTCGGGAGATAGAAGGAGGAGTTGAGGAGCACATGCTTGAATTTACCTCCATCCAAAGCTTAGCAGTGATGCTCACTGTTGCTGCCACTCTCACCAATTCTTGTTCCTTCACTGCAAGCTCTCAATAAATATATAAAATAGGATGATAGTATTGTTTAAAAAAGAGTTATAGTCCCAAATATACATATTGACTTATTTAATTATATTTACAAGATTCATTTTTTATTTATTTTATTTATTTGTATGAGTGTCTGTCTATGTGAGTATCTGCCATATATAAGTAGATGCCTGTTGTCATCAAGATGGAGCATCAGTGGGGCCCCTGGAACTGGAGTTACAGGTGGTTATAGGCTGCCCTATGGTGGTGCTGGGGCTGAGTTCAAGTCCTCTGGAACAGCAACTAATGCCCTTATCTCGTGAACAATCTCTGCAGACCCAAATTTAATCTTTTAAATTGCATGTGAAAGAAGAGGACATCAAAGCTCAAAGCTTTTTAATCACTTACTATGTACAGTGAGAGGATTCGAGCACATGTGTGTTTGACCCCAAAGTCAATGCTTTAGTCTCTAGCGTTTTACTGCCTTATAGCTGGGCCTACACAATGGATTTGGAGCTTATCCTAAATCCTGGAAGATTTCAGCTTCTGATAGTGAATTTATATTCATCTCTAAAAGCCTTTTCCCAAAATACAGTCTCAATCCATGGTTCCATGTAGACAGCTTTTGGGGACTCACTTCACCCCATGATAAGTAGACAGTAGAGATGACGTTTGAAGAAATTAGACAGCAATTATACACCAGAAAGTGGGCATTCTGGCTAGCACCTCAAGTACTTTTTAATCTAGGAGTTTCTTTACTTGAAATATCAGAAATAATCTTAAATTATATTTCAATCTTTCTAATGGGAATTTTCTGGAACGCCAAGGCTCAGGCCAAGAGTCTTAACTCCAGGCTGCCCATCCCTACAAAGCTGACTAGACACGGCTGCACTACAGCATTTCAGAGGAAACCCAGACTACCCCAGAGGCCCCTGCTGGACCATGCTAACAGCTCTCTAACACCAGTGTTAATCTTTAATTGCTATTTGATTTGATTTAACATGATCTTCTGCTTGTAAAACACCTTGAGACGTTTCAGCGAAGTGAGTGTGTCCTGGAAACGCCACTTTATTGTATTAACAAGTCTCAGCCTGAACATAAAGGGAGATAATTAGAAGTAGCAAACTCCCCTGACATGCTCAGGGCAGCCAAAAAGCTCCCGGGAAAACAATCCCTTCAGCTGCTGCTTTCATGTTTTCAAAAGAGAAAGCTGGAGAGGCCCAGTGGGCAGGAAGCTTGTTAGGGTGACTTGGAATGCTAGTTCGAGCTCTGAGCTGGCTCTGCTTGAGTCCAGCTCATGCAGTCCTGTGGATCCCCAGATCCCTAGTAAATTTGTCCTACAACCCTTAGGACCCTGACCTAGGAGCACGCTGTGTTGCCAACAGTTTATCTGTGAGAGCTTTTGGCATATGTGGGGTGCTTTCTCACAGAAACAAGCATGGCATATACACAGGGAGGTAAAGTTCCCAGGCTAGCCTAGAAAAATTGATTTGTCTTACAGTGCATCCCAGAAGTGCCACCATATTATTCTTAGATATCCAGGTGCCCAGATGAGACCAAAGTGATTCTGTAAACTGAAGAACAGTACCTTAAGGGTGACAAAGCTACAAACTATTTTTTCTAAGAGTAACCCCAGCTAATGTTTTAGTATGTGATATATTTGAATTAAAGTTATACTTGACATAGCAAGTATGTAATGAACACCTACATATTAATTTGGTTGGGTTCTAAAGCTGGTCCATGAAGCTTGTACTTAATCTCCAAATGAAAGAGAACAGTAAGGTTGGTGAGATTCTGAGACCACCACCAGACAGACAGCCTCCTTAACCTCCTCTTAGTGTGCCTGAGGCATGGCAACAGTAAATGTGATGTTTTAAAACCTAGCTTAGCCCCTCCTTCTTCTGCATCAGATTGTTTTCCTGAGAAGTAATAATGGTGAGGCTACAGATTAAGTTTCTGGTTTTATCCATAGCCTAATTAACCTGTAATGTGTAAAAAATATGAATACTACTATTTCATTATGGTTTTTACGAAATTTTAAAGACTATACCTTGCATGTGGCTAGAGCTGTAAGCATAGATTCCAGTGAGAAGCTTGCACACTTGTTTTTTATTTGTGAGGGGAGATGTGTGTGTGTGTGTGTGTGTGTGTGTGTGTAGTGCATCTTCCTGTACATGTAGATGCCAAAGATTGATGCTTAGTATCTTCTTGTATATCTCTCCATGTTAGTTATTGAATCACAGTCTCTCAGTGCATCCTAAGATAAGCTAACCAGTTGGCTAGACTGGCTGGCCAGGAGACATCCTTGTTTCATCAGTCCTCATCATTGGAAACTGAGGTTAAATGTGTGTGCTGCAGCATCTGGTTTTATTTTTAAAATTTGGATGCAAGAGGTGAAACCTCAGATCTTCATGCTGTGCAATAAGCAACCTGTTGAGCTTCCTCCTGTCTCACAACTCTGACTCTTAGGTTGATTCCCCCCCCCACACACACAATTTTATACATATATAATTGCATTACACATATATATGTGTATATATGCACATATATATGCATTCTGTTAACTTTCACCCTCCCCTTTCTTTTCTCTCTCACGCCTGTGCCATTTTCCCCTTCTTTCCTACAAACACCCTTCCCATATTCATGAATTTTTCCTTTGTGACTTACTGATTTTAAACAGTCTTCTGTGTATCTCTGAGTTTGGAACTGTCGGTGGAGCCTGATTGGCTCGTCCTTGGATGCATGACTGAAGACAATGAAGGTCCCTCTCCTAGGATGCATCAGTAGCCAACAGTTCAACATGGAGTGGTGGGGCATCATGATTTCCTCAATGATCGTGGTAGACTGTTGATAGGCCAGTCTTATACAGGCCCAGCATGGGCACCTTGACTGCTAGGAAAGCATGGTTGCAGTGAGAGTGTCATGCCCTTAAGAGACTGCATCTTGAAGTTCTTTTTCCTCTCTCCTAGCGCAAACATTTCTTGTGAGGTTCTTTCATAATGTTCTCTGAGCCCAGTCTTAGAAAGTATAGTGTAGATATCCTATTTAGGTGAGCAGCCAACCATCATTTGTTCTCCCACTTTGAGTCACTTTGGTTTTAGTAGACTTTCTCTGAATCTCCATCTATAGGAGCAGCTGTTAAAAATTATGGGCTAAAAGAAACTTTGCTCTTAAATCATTCTTCCTGATTCTACCTCATATTCTTTATTTGATAAATTATATGTAATGTTTGAAGCATTGTATTTCCTGACAAGTTCATAGAAGATTCGGAGCCAAAGAGCAACACAGGATGTTATCTACTCAATGATACTCAATACTCTCTTGGAAGAAAAGTTCTTTTAGCTAGTGTGCATGGTTTAAAAGACATTGTCTAGAAGGAATGGTGTACTGCTCTAGTCTGATGGGGGAAGATGATCTAATGCCATCCATAGCAAAGCAGAGGGCACCATGGTAAATCTAAAGGATGGCATTGGATATAAGTGAGGAAATTGACAAGTACAGCTTAGAGGATCCATGTAGAAGTTGCTTCTTAGGGAAGCAAGGCTCTTCCTGGTATTGCAAATATGAAGAAAACCAAATCAGAACCCAAGCTGCCCCTCCTCCAGTCTTGGTGGTCTTGGACAAGTGGTGCTGCTTTCCATCAGTTCCTTGCATTTCTGTCTAGAAAAATAAACTGTGCTGTAAGAAGGCTTAATCAAAGCCATTCATTAAAGAAATTACTTTATGCATGTAGTGCCATTTCAATTGTATTTTAATAAACAAAGACCGCATGAAGATCTGAGAGTAAAGCAGTTCCACTGCTCAGCCTTACAAACCAGGTTATAGTAACACACACCTTTAATCCCCATAACCACAATGGCTTGCACCTTTAATCCCAGTAGTCACTCTGGTTGCTATAGAAATCAGGTGGTCCATGCCTTTAATTACAGTGGTGCAGCCCTTTAATTCCAGGCCAAGAGAATATTATAGAATGGGAGAAAACAGCTCTCAAAGCTCAGTCTCATTCTAAAATTCCTAGAGACAGGATCGCCATTTCAGACTAGGCTGAAATAAGAGTCAGTGTCTGGCTGTTTTGCTTGTCAGATCTTCAGGTTGAACCCAAATATCTGACCATGAGTTTTTATTACTCATGCTACACTTGACAATCAACTTTTTGTGGCATGAATTTATGAAAAATCTATTTGCCTGAGGCTTGATAGCCACCAGCCCAGGCTAGAGCTGGCATTAGAATTCCAGCACAAGGATTTGGAACCCAAGTCTAGCCACCTGAGTTTGGGAGAAAAAACAACACTCCCAGCTCCCATCCATCCCAGGTTAGCTTCCATATAAAGATGGAAAATACAGAGAATCTGGATGTCTTACATTGGAGAAGGGATTTTACTTTCCTTTCCACAGAAACTGAGAAACTATGGATTCATTCTTGGTTAAGAAAAATAATGTTGCC
>NC_022016.1:4382098-4402697 GCF_000317375.1 Microtus ochrogaster
AAAATCTCCATTGGGAACAGATGACCCAGATGATCCAATGTTTCAGAGCACATTTGTTGCTGTTTCCTCTGAGTTCTACAACCAGAAGAGACTCAAGACTGCTGGCTGAAATGATCCAGCCTCACAGAATACTCCAATAAAGACCATAATCCTAATCAATCAGTAGAAAGTGCCTAGAAAACTACACTCATATTCTCCAAATATGGATTATGAATATTTATTTTTGTTTAATGTGTTAGTTACAAGTTGTTATGGATATGGTCAAGAAAAAAGATAAACAAAGGACATTAAATTCAAGGTTCTTGTTTTGAAGGAAAAAGAAATAAAAAGGCTAGGTGATAGTGGTACATGCCTTTTATCCCAACACTGATGAGGCAGAAGAAGGTGGATCTCTATGACTTCCAGGTTAGCCTGGTCCACAGAATGAGTTCCAGGACAGGATCCATAGCTACTGAGAAACCCTGTCTCAAAAAAACAAAAGAAATGAATAAAGAGAGAGAGAGAGAGGAAGGGAGGAAAGGAGGGAGGGAGAAGAAAAAAGGAAGGAAAAGAAAAAAAGGGATATAAGTATGATAAGATAGAAGGGTAGATTATTGAATCTACTTTGAAAAGAAAAAGGGGATATAGATATGATAAGATAAAAAGGGAGATTATTGAATCTGGGTTTTTTAAAAGCAACTATTAGTTTTAAATGTTTTGAATTGGTTTTACTTTCGTATATTGTATATAAATTTTGCATATTAATACAAATTTGAGATTAATTTTGTTAGATCATATTGTACATACATTTTAATACAGTTCATTTAATTATGTAATGCAAATTTCTAGTCCTTGAAAATTATTATTACCAACTGTTTAAGATAATAAAGAAATATAGGTTAGTAGTTAATCACCTAGTATAATCAAACTTGTAGTCACATTAGGTATGTTTTTAAGGTCAAACAAAGATATAATTGAGATAGATAGGTCATCTTCAAACACTTCAGAGACCTACAAAATATGGCATTTAAGATGTCTTACTAACCTAGGTACTTCTTTTTTATGACAATGAGACATATCTGTTCCTGGCAGCACCAATCTTCTTCAGAGAAGACAATGGGCATCGAAGAAACTCCACATGGAGTTTATTTTCTTTGTGGAAAAAGTAAGCCACGGGGCAACAAGATGCCCCAGCCTTAACTGCTGACAGTATGCTATCCTAATTAGATAAGCACGACACAAAATATCCTGCTTCACAGAAAAGTCTGTCAAATATGCTAGACCTGTAGGCTGAAGATGGATGCCCCAACATTGTAGAGTAACTTTGGGTGACTGTCCAGGCAGCCAGCTGTTTCTGTCATTACTCACAGTTTTAGAAGTCACTTGCTTGCACTTCCTGCTTACTCAGTTAATATTATTTCCTTCTTGAGTCTTGAAGGGAGTTGAAGACTAGATATCTATAGTTAAAGTTACCTAACACAAGAAAGCAAGTTATGATAGAAAGTAAATTAGGTATAAGATCTTGGACTCACCAAGATAGGATAGATAATGAAATATTTTCTCTGAATTTGCCAAATGTAAATTGACTAGACTTTTTTTTTTTTTTTTTTTTTTTTTTGGTTTTTCAAGACAGGGTTTCTCTGTGGTTTTGGAGCCTGTCCTGGAACTAGCTCTTGTAGACCAGCCTGGTCTCAAACTCACAGAGATCCACCTGCCTCTGCCTCCCGAGTGCTGGGATTAAAGGTGTGTGCCACCACCGCCTGGCTTGACTAGACATTGTTGATGTATTTATTGCTTGTATATATTGTATATAGTTATTTTACTTATTATATATACTTCTCTTATATTAGTTATAGCCTTCTTTTATTTTAGATAAAAATGGGAAATTTAGTGGCATTTCAATTGTATTTTAATAAAAAAAGCATGCCTGAAGACCTGAGAGTAAAACAGTCCCACTGGTCAACCTTACAGACAAGGTTATAGTAACACACACCTTTAATCCCAGTAGCCACACTAGTTGCCATAGAAATTGGGTGGTGCATGTCTTTAAGCACAGCCTTAGAGCGGATTATAAAATGAAAGGAAACAGCTCTCAGCACACAGTCTTATTTTAAGAGTCCTAGAGACAAAATTGCCATTTCAGACTGAGGTCAAGGTAAGAGCCAGTAGCTGGCTGTTTCGTTTTTTCTATCTTCAGGAACCCCAGTTTCTGACCCTGAGTTTTTATTAATCATGTTTCATATACACATATTAGGTCTCCAAATATTGCTTCCTTTCATCCTCTTCAAGCACTCCACTTTCCTTCCCTTTTTTCTGTCTTTAGTGAACTAAGAATTTGGGGCTGTTTCTCCTTTCCATTCAGCCACTGAAAGATGACCACTGAATGGTGATGGTATTTATTTCCTTGTTCAGAGAATGTAAACCAGCCACAATCTGAACTGTCATTAACAATTTATACCACAAGTCACATAATGTGCATTTGTAATACAAGATTTAGAGCCTCCCACTAACTCCAGACTCTACTCACTTGACTCCCTCCTGTATGTCAAGGGCTCAAGCTGAATGCTTCAGACACATCTGCATCATCCGTGTGCAAACAGAACACTTAGGAACGGAGAGGTCTTCTTCTTGGTGATCCAATACAGATGTGTAAAAGAGTAAAACTAATTAGCATGGGGGCAAAGAAGGTCTGAAAGGGAGCTACATTTCAATAAAGAGAAAGGCAGAAATAAGAATTCAACTGAATTTTAGTTACAATTCATGTTTTGCTATGGGAATGATGTAGTGAAGAAAAATACTAATTATTTAAAAAGAAAAGTCAGAGCTGGGCAGTGGTGGTGCACACCTTTAATCCCAGCACTCGGGAGGCAGAGGCAGACGGATATCTGGGAGTTCAAGACCAGCCTGGTCTACAAGAGCTAGTTCTAGGACAGGCTCCAAAACCACAGAGAAACCCTATCTTGAAAAACAAGCAAACAAACAAACAAACAAAAGTCAGTTTATACCATGCCATACCACATATATACATGCCAGTTCCTCTAAGGACTTTACAGAAGTCACATTTATGGATTCTCAAGTCAGGGTACCTACCGTGAACACTCACTGTCTTGATTAATCATTGCTATGATTAAACACCATGAACAAAAGCAAGTTGTGGAGGAATGGGTTTTATTTGGCTTACACTCCCATATATTACTGTTTACCATCACAGGACATTAAGACAGGAATTCAAACATAGCAGGAACCAGGAAGCAGAAGCCAATACAAAGGCCACAGTGGATTCTGCCTCTACTGGCTTGCTTCTCCTGGCTTGTTTAACATGCATTCTTATAGGACTTAATACCACCAGCCCAGGGATGGGACCACCCAAAATGGACTGAGCCTTCCCTCACCAATCTCTAATTAAGAAAAGATTTTACAGGTCTGCATACAACCTGATCTTACAGAGATATTTTCTTAATTGAAGTGACCTCCTCTTAGATGACCTTAACTTCTGTCAAGCTGGCATAAAACTATCCAGCACACTCACCAGGCATGCAACCCTTTTTCAGATATGCATGCTATTTCATGAATCCCCACAGCGGCCCATCTGGTAGGTGTAGTATTAAATTTCTAGCTGAAGAATCAGGTAGAAGAAATTCTAATGGTGAACTGGACTGACTGAGCCTTGCACTTGGTACCTCACATAACGCACACAGGCAAGAAGAACAAGAGCATGTGCTTCCTTTAGGCTGATGCCTTGTTGTCATAAGCCTGAATACCCTCCATTAGAAGATACTGTTACTAGTTACTTTGATGTAGATGGACTACTGTATTCAGTCTTTTATACTTTATATTTTAAAAGGTGTGTGTGTGTGTGTATGTATGTGTGTGTGTGTTATTTGGTGCATGTATGTATGATGCCATGAAGCTTGAGAATCAGTCATCGCCTTCTACCTTGCTTCAGACAGAGAACAGATTCTTGTTTTCATTGCTGTAAATGCCAGACTTGCTGGCACACTAGCTTCCAGGGATTTTCTTGGCTCTCTACCTCCCATCTTGTCAGCACTGTTGTTACAGACACATGCTGCTGTATTAGGCCACTGAGTGTGTTCTGGGGATTCAAACTCAGGTCCTCATGCTTTTGTAGCAGATATGGTATCCACTGAGCAATCGCTTCTATTGCTCATTGTTTTTATCCCTTGTACTTAGTTAGCTCATGGCAAGGAAGGGTGTTGCAAGACAATTTTGCACTTTTTTGTGCTGTTCAGTATTTGTAGTTCATATTTTAAGATAATATTCTAAGTATTAAGTATATATAATAAATTAATTTGATCTTTGACTCAAACATGTCAAGTATAAACACACAAATGAGAATACTAAGACCAAGAAACTGTACACTGCCTGAATTCATCTACTGAATGTGAAGTTAAAATTCTAACCTTGGTCTTTGGAATCCAGACCAATGCTTTCCTTCAAAGCTGTCTGCAGAATAGGCCTAATTTAAGGTGAATTGTTAATTGTTTTTAAGTGGTTTAATGGACATGTAGCAAATACCATGCACATTAGCAAATAAATAAAGACAGTTGTGGAAACATGCTTTCTGCCCATTATTAAATGTCTTCCGATGGTCAGAGCTTACTGCCGGGATGAGATACTGCTCTGAGACTTGAGAAATATGTGTTCCAAGGCAAAATGTCATAAAGGTTCAGTGCAACTAAGGATATTTAGGAGTTAAATGAGGAGAAAGGCTAGCCTAAAAGAGAGCAAGGAAAGAATAATAGTAACTCCAGGCGGCATCAGTGGGTATTGAGTGTCTTACCTGGGCAGAGTACTATTCTAACATATATGTAGTCTCCATTTTAAAGGCAAGTCGTGCCCATCCAGGTGGGAAATCGTCTAATCTGCATCATCAGTGAGTGCTATTAACAGGATTCATCTCTGGTCTGTTGAACTTAGCGTTAGTAATTCATCAGCTGCTTGAAATCCTTCTGTCTCACCATCAGGACTGAGCTTAGGCACTCCCTTTAAACAAACAGACAAGACAATTTACTTATCGTATCCTATTTATTTCAACATTCATGAGACTATAAATGATGTCTACAAACTCCCACCCTTATCAGACTGGAAACTTCCTACAGGTGCCAAAACACCTAAACTTTGTTTAATTTCCCCATGTCTGGCAGTATTTGCTCAACCTCTGTTTTGCTGGGAGGTTTTCTGTCATGGTTCTAAAAGCTATCACATAGAATGAAGTTTGTCAGAATGTTTCAGTGGCTGTGCCCTAGGGTCAGGCATCTTGGGTTCGAATTTTTATGAATTTTGTGATCTTACACACAGAATTTCATTTATATTGACTTAATTTAATCTTCTGTAGAATAACTACAGTATTCTCAATGCAGAATAAATACTAAGGTGTGCTAACTCTTTTTAACATTGTGAGACAAAAGTGATATCTCTACGAAAATTTTTAACCTTTTTTCTCTGCAACAAGGAAGCAAGACTGAACTTTATTCCTCCATGAAGCTTATTCTCTCTGTGAAGGACAGTTTTGGGGCTTTTTCATTCACCCACTCCTTCACCCACCAATTTACTCATTAAACTAGTATGAAGGTAGCTGATATGCAATTCTTGGTTTGAATCAGAGAAAATATAGCATGGTCCTGCCCTCAAAAATCCTGGAGTCACCTGGTAGGAGGGCATGCTTATATGATTTCACTAAATTAATTTTCCAGATGGCTAACAGTCTATAAAAGAGATGCATTTTTAACATGTTTAAATGTTTAACAGTGGGAAGAAAGTAATCAAGGTCCAAAAGAACGTCTGTCTTCCACATTTAGACTGATTATGCTGTTTTATCATTCTACAATAATTAATGCTGCAAAATCAGAAATCATAAGCCCAAGGTAATGCCTCCAGAAACTTGTGAATCTGGGAATCTAAGTCCTCCTGAATTCTGCAAGCATATTTTCTACTCTGTGAGCTGCAGAGTATAGAAAACCCAAGAAGGTAGTAGAATTTCTAATGATGCTGGCCTTGGTCCTGGTTGATGATTGAAAGGGAAGAAGAAACACGTAGTTATGTTTCCCTGGGCTATTGTTACTCCACTGTAAGCATACCTATATCCTGATTTCAATTCTAATACATCCATACATATAGTCACATATTCACATATATACATAGATTTCTATAAAATTTTGTGAGGCTTCTATTTTAGCTCTTTAGGCTGTTCAGGTGTGGGCATTTTATAAATAAATATGTGGTAATGCTGTTACTATTATTGCTTTCCCGTAAATTTAACTGCACATGCGGAAGCTCCAGGTGTGTGTAGCACCTGAATTATAGTTACTTAGGGAACCACCATTGCCTTGTTGTTGGCATATCTACCTTAATGATGCTCTGTGCAGCTCCTACTTCAGAAGCAATCGACTGTGCCCCTCTATCCCTGTACAAGAAACAGAGCCGCGGGGGTGAGTGAGGGACGTTTTTATAACCATATAATGGGGTGTGACTTGAAGCATCGCTGCTACATACTCCCTCATTTAGGAGAAACTGAATTCACAGGGTCTAGGGCCTGTGTTCAGAGCAATGGATATTATCTGCCAATAATCACAAGTACATGATAAGTGTGATAATGGTAAGTAATCCTAATAAGTAGAGTGGCTACCAGCCACTGCATTCTAAGCATAAACCAAACATGTACTGAAGGCTTTCTGTACAGAAAGGTGTGAAGAAGTTACGTTTGAAGGAAATTAGATGACAATTATCAAGCTTTTCTTATCTCAAGCCATTGTGCTTGAAAACTTCTTGATTTAACTGAAGTAATCTTGCAAAGTGGGTATTTTAATTATTTCTGCTTTACAAATGAGAACAGTGAAGCTTTGAAAGATAAGACTACTTGTACCAGCGTCCTCAACTAGTAATGAACAGTGCCCGTGCTTGATCCCAGCCCTGTGGGACTCTAAGGGCCAAGTTCTTTGTTCTTCTTCTTTTTTATTGACTCCCTAAGTTCACAGTGTTAAGAAATTATTGAGCTGAATTTCAAACATAATTTCCCTGATTACAGAGCGCACAGTCCTCCTGCTTCCCCAGCTCCACTTCTGAGACTGATGTCTGAATGGAAGGCCTTTCCACAGAGAGATGGAAAAGCCTTTGTAGAGATAAAAGGGAGCAACTAACTCATTTCTTCTCTGAGAAGTGAGTCTTCGTTTTGTTAAGCAAATTCCAATGACTGCTTCTTCATAGCTCTTACAAGTGTAAAACCACTTAACAGTGTTATCCGAGTCTCACAGTCTTGTGACTTTCCCAAAATTTGACACAGATCGTGTACTTGGGAATAGTCTCTTTCAACGATCTCTTCTAAATTTGAAGAACTCTGAGCTTCCAGCTAAAGATAAAAACTTCTTAGCCCTTTTCACTTCCATAGATCTTGCAATAGTTACCTATGTAAGAAGTCTCCTGAACATTACTAGCTTAGAGCAATGAACATTTATTAGTGTCTGATGGAGGAAGGTCATTGGCTAATAAACAAACTGCCTTGGCCCATTTGATAGGTTAGAACATAGGTGGGTGGAGAAAACAGAACAGGATGCTGGGAGAAAGAAGCCGAGTCAGGGAGTGGCCATGATTCTCCTACTCCAGACAGACTCAGGTTAAGATCTTTCCTGGTAACCACCTCGTGGGCTACACAGATTATTAGAAACGGGTTAGATCAATATGTAAGAGCTAGCCAATAAGAGGCTGGAGTTAATAGGCCAAGCAGTGTTTAAAAGAATACAGTTTCCGTGTAATTATTTCAGGTAAAGCTAGCCGGGTGGCGGGAAGCAGCCCGCCACTCCTATTACAAGTGTCTTTAGTGTTCTTTTTCTTTATTCTTGGAACCTTCATACCTGCATTCAGTATAATGTGATCATATGTACTGCACAACACCCTCCAGTTTGCCTGCATCTCCTCCCGTCATATTGCCCAACCAATAACTCAGGAAGTATGGCTAGTGCTGCCCATATGTGCATGGGTGTGATGTCATTCAGTGGGACATGGGAATCTCAGAAGTGACCACATCAGCAAAGGAGAATTATTCTTTCCCAAAGAAACTACGCCTTTCCCACAGCACTTCAGTAAAGAATGGGGCTGGTTCTTTCCTACTCAATCCATGCTGAGATTTTGATTTTTGTGTAGAATTTATGCAAATAACAGCAGCTGCTGTGAGTTCATGACTGTGGCACCTGACTCGTCCAGAGACGTCATTTCGCAGCACTCCTCTACCCTCTACATCACTAGCTCTTCAATCCTTTCTGCCTTCTCTTCTACAACATTCTCTGAGCCTTCCTTGGTCAAGGGTGGGTGTCTCACTAGTCCATTAGTTAAAGACTTCTCCTCATTGGATTTCTATGAAGCTGTGAGCCAAGCTGTCATCATCCCAGTGCTAACTGAGGGAGGGTCTGCTTTCCAGCTTACTCACAATTTTATCGGAGGTAATGCTACACTCAGCACCTTGGTGTGTGGACCCCTCTGTAGCAGAGCATCATGGCCGTGTCTGACATGACCAAAGGAAGAATGTGAGAAGATCCAGAAAGAATGAGAGCAAATTGGAAATTAGTCTTTTGCAGTCTGTCATAGCATACATTATCCTGAAGCTCTTGCTGAGTTCCATTAAAGAGAAGCAAGTCACTAGAGATCCAGAAAGGCATGGAAAAGCAGTGCAACAGTCAATGGAGCCTTTTTTTAAAATTTCAACTTTCTTTATTTTTTTTTAAGGTTGCCTATAGGCAAGTTAGTGTGGGCCATTTTCTTTTTTTTTAATTTATTTATTTATTAAGGATTTCTGCCTCCTCCCCCCCACCGCCTCCCATTTCCCTCCCCCTCCCCCATGAAGTCCCTCTCCCTCATCAGCTTGAAGAGTAATCAGGGTTCCCTGACCTGTGGGAAGTCCAAGGACCGCCCACCTTCAATGGAGCCTTTTTGTAACTCACCTATCTCAATCCTCATTCTCCTGTTTTTCCTTCAAATCAAGTGTGCTTTCAATTGGGTGACATATGCTTATCTATTTCTATGTGCTTGAAGTACAGCTTAGTTTAGCCTTGTGTGCTATAAATCTATCCAGGACATCTCCAGACTCATCTAATGTAAATGTCCTCCAGTATTCTTACAGTCTGTTCTTACAACTAAGCCTCCTCCCTCTCTCCCAAGTGCTTTTTCCTCATGACCCCTTCCGATGCATATTTCAATCTCTTTTCCACAAGGTCCTCAGGTCCTGACAGCATTGGGATTACAAAGTCCCTGTTGTGTCCTCAACACTCATCATATGCTTAACTATATTTTTGCTGACAATGTGATTGAGTGATGATCTTTCAAGACTGTAAAGTGCTGAGAATGCTGTCTCCTGTAAAGCCTTTGGATACCATCTAGGATAAAAGCTTACCTCCTAGGAAGAGACCACAGCCTCCCTTGTCATCTCTGCCTTACTTTTCTGTCTTCCCACTTCTGCCCACACTGCACTCCATATACTCAATGTTTCTACCTTTCACTATGGACAGTGACATCCTGCCTCATCATCCCCTAAACCACACACCACCTGTTTCCTACTCAATAAGCTTATATGCGCATGAACATCCTCAGCCCTTGGTAATCATCATATGGCCCCCAAATAAAGATTAAGGGTTTCTCTTGTGAGCTAGCCTTTGGCCCTCTGTTCAGAGGCCTGCTACCCTGCAGTGCATTGTGGTTCTTGAGGAATCTGTTCTCCACATTCCCATCATCACATCATAGTGTTCAGAGCTGTGTAGACTCTCAGTATTTGTTGAACAAATGGAATAATTTTTGGAAGGAAGAGGAGGCAGGATTTCTGCAGATGAAAGGGCTTGCTCTTTTCTTGCACAGCCCTTAGTCACTGCCATGACACTAGCAAGCAGTGTAGAAAGTGAGTGACTAGAGTATTCTTTGCACTAAGAGTGCTATTGAATTTTTGGAGGTGGTGTATTTAAGAGGTGGACTGGAAAGGTTCAGATCTGAAGTGTCAACCTAAAATGGGGTTGAAACACTGTTTGAGGGTGTCTTTTGGCAGAAACAGTTCACAGAATATTTTTCCTGTCTTGTATTTCTTTCCATTAAATTTTCACTTTTCTTTTATAGTTGCCTGGTTAAAGTCTAAAGGCATAGCTGTTTACCTCCAGATGGCTGTTTAAACACATTGACAATGTGCTTTTGTGGGAATGTTAGCAGTCTAAAGAATGAAGAATAGGTTGGAAGACCAGAAAATATGCTATTTAGCTTAAAAGAGCAAGGGATGAAAATGTTCTTAATGACGCCTCCCTTTACTTGTAGCTGACATTCCTGACCTCCGGAGAGGGCATCATCCATGCCCTGCAGAGGCTTAGCTGCTTTCCCTTGCCAGAGAGAGAGAGTGTGAATGCCAAAGCAAAGCCAGCAGCTGTGCCTCCGGCCCCAGTTCCTCACAGTTCTCCTCTGCAAGAGGCTGTGATGGTAAACAAGCCCGCAGAGAAGCAAGCAGAACAAGGGTGTTCCTGGTGCCTTCCATGTGCTGACTCGATCAAAGATGAGCGGGGATCTCACTCTACAATCTCAGTGCCCCTAATTGCCTGGAAACCTCAAGCAAATATCTGATCTCCCCAGCCTCATCTTTCCTCTTTCTAAAATTAGTGTAATCGCATTCATCTCTGCAGCCAGTTTTAAGGCGCAAGTGTAAACAACGCAAGTCAAGCATTTAGGCCTGCTGTTCTGGTTCATAATGGGTGTGTGTGCAAAATATCTTCTTCCTTTCCCTGTTCTGTGTTTGACTCTCTTCTGTGGTCTCTATTTTGAAACCTCTTGCCTGGAGGTTTCTTATTTTGAAGCTAGGTATTCCAAATGTCATTGAAAGGCTGATCATCCTGAGACTTTCGGCTCAGTCTCCTTACCCACTCTGGAACATGGGCTACCTGTCTATGTCATCCGAGTTTCACACAGGTCTGAGCTGCATGACCAACTCTGCAGTGGATGAGGTGTGTGACCTTGTCTAGATGGACCTCTTCTGTTCCCTGTGCTTGGGTTCGTGACTTACAGAATAGGAACTTGAGTATCTTCTGCATGTTCTGTGTACCACATGGTAGCCTCTGCAGGGTCCTTTGTACTGTCGGATTAACCTGTTTAATCTGTTTCTCACAGTGATCCTTAAATTCCTATTCTGTAAGTTTGTGTGATTCTGAAGCCGCCAGTGTGTTCTGCTGGCTGTTTTGTAGAATTAGACTCTCACTCGTCATAGATAAAAATCTCACCATGAAAGGTACTAGTGAAGGAAATTACGTGATCACACTCTTAGAACCGAGTGAATCCTGGCTTTGCTCTAAGGAGTTAATCTTCCACTCTTCCCTAGGCATCCCTTGGCTTTCATCTCTTCTTTGCCATTCTCCATTCCAGCACCTGGCTGAACTGAATATGGTGATGCATGTAAGTTGGCTATACTTGGTTTCTTTATGTGAATAGCCAAGAGATACTTTAAATGATCAAGTAATGTAAAACCTATAAAAAATACTTAGCATGATCGATTACAGATATCAAGTACTCTTTAGAAATTTATTACTACTCTTTTGCTGTGAATATTGTTAGCTGAGCATGTTGTGAGTTAACAACTTCCAACTTTAGGTGATATTCAAATGTGCTGAATAGCAGTAGGGAAGCATTGACAGGAATCGCCAGCACTGTGTAACATCTTCAGGTCAGAGTCCTGAGATTTCCAGTCATTGTGAGATCCTCTGAGTGAAATTAAAACGAATGATGTATGAATGCACATATGAGGAAAAATGGGTTCCTGCAATGGTAAGGGCAAGCTCTTAAAGACAAGAATTCTCCTTGATCTCAATCATTGTTCTACTTTAGACACACTACAAAAAGTAGAAAAGTTGGTACATTGTGGTTGAGGATATTTGTAGCCGATCACAAGAAAAAAGACAGACAGTCTGCAATAGAAAAATAGAAACAAAAGAGCAATAGAAGGTTGGTGGAGCATCAAATAGCACACAGTTTACATTATTATCATATATTGTGTGTCGAAAGAAAGATGAAAAGGCAATATTGAAACTCAGAGGTTCTGTATGTATAGAAGAAGAGCAGCTAGCGCAGTCACAGTGCACACACAGGATCAAGACAGGTTGAGTAAGTCTGGCTTGCCATTGAGCCTAAAGGTCAGTAGATCTTGGTTCATATTCTTTGTCTCTTACTAGTCATTAGCCTATGAGCAAGTCATTTAAATCATTTGGGTTTCTTCTTTCTCTAGTGTTTCTTAAACATACAGTAGACATATTGCATACAATAGATTCAACAGGTAAAGCATGCCGATTCTTCTCTTATCAAGTCTGTTGACAATAGATCTATGTCTCAATGTTTGTCACGGATCACTGTAGTCTCCCCAATCCGGCCACAGTCTTACTCCTGTAACCTTGGAATCTTGTGTTGCCATGGTGAATAGCTCAGCTACTTATTATTTACCCTAGGAATAAGTTTTTGACCAGTGAGCAGTAATTCTTGTAATTTATTTATTGTTCTAAGCCTCCTGTAGAGAAAGAGCTAGGAGGAATTAGATTTAGGACAGGAGATTTAGAATAGAGGCAGAACAATAAAGAGACATGACTAGAACAGCACACATGTGAGCCTTTTCCCTCAGGTTAAGAGCTATGCTAACTTCCCCTTCACTACACTGCAGCTTCTGACCTGAACTCTGGAAGAGAGTCTTGTGGAGCAGGCCTCCCAGGCTTTCGATTGGGTCACACATGTAATCCCAGTGATCCTTGTGAAGAGACAGACACGGGAAGATCATACAGTGAGCTCATGAACTTTCTGGGCCACGTGGAAATACCCTGGCTGAAACTTCCCAGTAAAATATATGGATTTCAAATAGAATAATGTTCATATACCTTTAAGACAGTCCCTGGCTTAGGGACAACTATCTATTATTGGAATTTGTAGTTATTACTACCAACCACCTTGTTATAAGTAACTAATTCATTGTTTTCCTTTTTTGTTCCGTATAGTGATGGCTGTGTGTGAAACCAGTAGGTTAAATTATGTAGAATTTAATACATCCTTTATAGGGATTTTAATACCAAAGACACCTTTCAGCACTTCAAAGGAGAACCACAGACTGTAGCATAGCCTAGAGTATTTGAACATGGGGAAAGACTGTAGGCATCACCTTGCAAAAGAAACATTTTGCTGGTCCTTTGAGTTTAGATGCATGAGAGAGTGCTGGAGGCAGGATCAAGGAGCACAGATTCTAACCCTGTCCCTCAAGCAGTATCTGAGTTAGGCCTCACAGCATAGTGTTACAGAAAATGGCTTGCCACAAGTCAAGAAATATGGCTTCAAAACCTAATTAGTACTTAGTGATAGATCATCAATTCACTATGGACTCCCTGATTCTTCATTTGTGTGCTAGAGATGCCAACAAGTCCATACTTTATGGCATTTTGGTGATTGATGAGTTAATGAAATCTTTGAGAATAATTAATAAAATGTTATTGTATCACATGTGGTGTCTTCATCACTTGTATCATTGTTATGAGACCAGTTTTCAACACTTTGGGAAAAGCTGCCTGAGATTGATGGAGAGAGAGCCAGATAGCTTTTTGTAGTTCCTCGGTATCTCCTGCTAGTGGCTAAATCTTCAACATGGAACCATAATTTAATCCCAACCTATAGAATCTCTCAAGGGTAGAGGAGGACTACCAATGGCTAGCCCACAGTGGCCTCACAGAGGATGACTAGGCTCCACAGAGCATAGTGAGGGTGTAATATTTTTAATTATAAATTTTGAGATTTTAATAAAATTACATCATTTCCTCCTAACCCATTTTTTGCTATAACTTCTCTCTGTACCTTCCCTCCTCTTTCAAATTAATGACCTCTTTTAAAATTGTTAATATATGTATTATTAAATATGTAAAGATGAGTTGCTTAATCCATATAATGGTGTGTTTGAGTGTGCTAGTGTGTGTGTGCATGTGTGTGTATGTGTCTGTGCACAGCATATGCTCTCAGGGTTGACCAGTTGGTATTGGATAAGCAATGAGCCTGTTCTTCCCTGGAACAGATTATCTCTCCGACTCTCAGTATTCTTTAGTTGCTTGTAGTTCCTTGTTTAGTGCTACAGCATCATGTTTACATATTTGTTGGTGTCATTTTTGTTCAAGTCATATTTGGGCAGCCTTGTTAGTGTGACTTTGTGGGTGTCGCTCCTGTACCTAAGGTTCCAAGATATAGAAAATGGGTAGAGAGATTGTAACAGTTAGGGGAATGGGAAGTGAGCCATGTCATTATGGCTCTAAGACTGCAATATGTTTTAGGCTGGAGATGAATAGTGACACAGCCATATAACTTGCCTTTCTCTTTTTCTCATCCTTTCCATGTCCCATTCTGGTAATAAGAAAAGTCTCTGGGACGGCCTGTCATTAGAACAAAGTAGAACAATAAGGACACAATGAGTTGACCCAGAATCACTCCAGAATTAAGGATAAACTGAAGTCTGCAAGTAGCTCAGCAGTTAGCACTGATGAACTAATCAGTGCAGTTAATATCTATCAGGGAGAGCTTGAGTTTGGAAATCAAATCGCTTTCTGTTTAGTTTCATTGCTTTTAAGCTGCATAGCCTTTGGCAAGTAGTTACCAAAGTAATGTCCTAATGTACAACATGTGAGTGATAGGAGGGGCCATCTTATGAGGTTTCTATGATGGTTAAATGAGATAATTCACAGAAGCACTTAGCCATAATGTCTCGTATGTAAGTGTACAAATGTTGGTGACAGTAATAGTCACAAGGTGATCATAACAGTGGTAATATTCTTTACTAGAAAAAGGTTTGTAAGAAAAGCCAATATTTACAAAGCGTTATAAACAGAATCAGAATATAACTTTAGAGAAATAAAATAAAAATAGCAATATTTAGTTTGAAGAAAATGAGCTCATGGCAATGTAATTACCATTTTAAATAATTGCTCCAAAGAGGTGTTAGTAGATGCATCTTATTTAGCTTGGATAGCAGAAGTTGGTTCATAGAATGAGATCTTGGGACTCTTTAGATGTTAAACTTGGTGAGAGTAAATGTGCTACTTGTTAAGCGTTGAGTTTGCTATCTCAGGAAAGGCTAGATGAACGTTCATGCAGATCTTATAAAGACAACCTTGCAGAAGATGAAAAGACTGTAAAAATCTTGTATCACCCAAAAGAGATCACAGATTTGAGAGTATCAAGGTGAGAGAGCCAACGGAATTAGTTCCGGAATTAGAATAAAGGGGGCAGTGAGGGAGATGTACAGACTGAGGTGGGTGAGATTAAGAAAGAGATGCTCGTGATGAGGAGTGACAGTGTAATTCACAAAGAATCCAGATAGAAAAAGAAATGAAGAATACTGCCACCCACTCCAGCGTTTTTGAGAAAGCTTCAGTTTCATGTTTTTCCTCCTTCTTCTGGCCTGACACTTGGAATTGTCAGACAGTGTGTCCCAATTTCAGTTTCCAGAAATATAGCAGATTGACATGCATCTCAGGAGCTCAGGTGCTATAGGAATCCCGTGGGGGAAGCTGGAAGGTTAATGGGGTGCTTCCCTGATCTGTATGAGTCATCCCTGATCTGCAGGAAGATTGGAGCTTCAACATAGGCTTTGGGAATGATGTCTGACCAGACAGAACCCATCACTTACCAGAGAGAGTAATTACATTTGGTTAGGATAAATGTAACAATATTCTGATGCTGACATCTCTTGGCAGTAGAAGAAACAGCATTTAAACATTTGTGTTCAAATGTCCTATTTAGTAGACATTATTGAAAACCTAGTACATTCTAGCATACTATAGGCATAGGACAATTTAAAATCATATGCAATGTGAGGTGTAGCATAAACCAAATATGCACTGAATAACTATTGAATGGGGCTAGCTATATGGGCAAACTGCTTGCCTTGCTGAGTTCAGTCCCTAGAGTACACATAAAAAACTAGGGAGAGGAAAGTTAGACCCTTGGTTGTCAAGCCAACATAGCTGGTTTATCAATCCCTGGGCTGGTAAGAGACCCAGCCTTTAACAATGAGATGGAACTGGGCCATGATGGAGCACGCCTTTAACCCCAGCACTTGGAAGGCAGAGGCAAAACGATCTCTGTGAGTTTTTAAGCCAGCCTGATCTACAGAGCAAGTTCCAGGACAGCCAGGGCTACACAGTAAAACCCTATCTCAAAAAGCAAAAATAAATAAAATGATAATTGTAATGATAATAAAAATGACAGTTCTGAAGATCCACCTTAATTTGCCCTCTCACCACCATATATGCACTTGCACATGTGTGTACATATACACAGCAATAATAATAACTGCATACTGAGTGAATGCATTCTCTAGCAAAGGCATCACATCTCACGTGGTAATATTTGTTCACAGGGGTCAGAACTAAGTATAAAACCAAGAATTGCAACATAGGCAAAAGTACCACATATCCCGTTGTTGCCCATGTAGGGTTGTGGGGATTTAAGAAGATAGTAAAGGGAGAGGCAATGAGAGCTTATAGAGCACAAAGTATGTGCCCGGCATTGTTCTTAGCACTGTCAGTGTGTGCCAGGCATTTTTTTTTAGTACTGTCAGTGTGCTGCCGCATTTCATCCCCATTGCTCCTCTCCCAGGCAGAGATTATCACTACCATAGTGCATATCCTAAAAGTGAGGAGCTTAGAACTTTGTGTGACTGGAGAGATGGTTCCATGGTTAAGAGCACCGACTCCTCTTCCACAGAACCTGAGTTGGCTTCGCACCATCCACATCAGGTGACACCAGCGTCAGGGGATTCCACCCCCTCTCCTGGCCTCTCTGGGCACCTGTATGGTATAGACTTATATAGACCCAAATGCATGCACAAAAAGAAAAAGGGAACAATTTATATACCTTGTCAAAAGTCAGAGAATTATTAAATTTAAAAGTTTGATTTTAAACTTTAATGTTTAGAATCAAGGGCCAGTTTCTTTCTACTCATCTTCCTGCTTTTTCTATCTCTTAGGCTCCTCCACCTAATGTCCTGCATTTTCAGTATCCCTGTCCTTCACCGCAGTACAATATTTGCCACCTAAATAAATTGACACCTCACTTTGAACCTAAACTTCCATCTTTTGCAGCTATAAAGAAGAAGAAACCAATGAGAATACAGCAACTTTAAGTTTTTCAGCCACAGAGGTCGGATAGGGTAACATCTATTTTCTCCATTGTAAAATGTGATTGATTTAACTCCAAATTTAGCTTAATTTAATTTTTTCTTTCAACTTGGCATTTCCAAACTAAGAGCCAAACCCCCAATTATAGGCAGTATGTGAATCAAAGATGCCAAAGTATTTCTGGTTGAATTTCTCAAGCAATACATTTTATGCCACTCTTATCAGACATGAGAGAAGGTGGGGGATTCAAGGAAGAGACATGAAAGGGAAATTGTATTATTTGCTTTCTGTTGCAGCAATCAATACGTCCCAGAGGAATCCCATTGCTGCTGCTTAGCACCTTCCCTGGGCAGTGATCAGTAAGGTGACTGCAAAAGGAGATCCGAGTCAAAACCTGGTACTAGGTGTCTGCAGACACTCATAGAATTCCTGATAGGGAAAAAATAATCTTGGTCCCGTTCATATCTACTGCTGCTTGAACTAGGAAAAGAGAATGATTTCTCAGTGGTCACAGTTATGTTTACATGACATTGATGGGATGTCATCTTAGTTTCTTTCCTGTTGCTGTTATAAAACATTATGACCAGGGCAACTTTTTTTAATAGCATTTAATTTGGGGCATAGAGTTGAAGATTAGAATCCATGCCATTATGGCAGTAAGTTGGCAGACAGTCATGATACTGGAATAGCAGCTCATATCTTAAGGGGCAAACATAAGGGCAAGAGAGCTAACTGGTAATAGCACAAATCTTTTGAAACCTCACCTCCCAGTAAAACACCTCCGCTGACAAGACCACATCTCCTAATCCTTTCCAAACTGATCTACCAAGTAAGGAAAAAGTATACAAGCATATGGGGGGGGGCATTCTAATCAAACTATTTGTGACATTCTCTCCCAAGCCACCAGTTCCAAACACTACTTGCATCCCACCACAAAGATTCTATTCATCTAAGAACTTTTTCACACTGGGCTTTTTCTTTCATGTACCTGGTCCAAGGAAAGACTCTACAGACACTTGAATAGAAATTGCCACCGCTGTTATGTGTGAAGTACTGAGGTATAGAGTGGTATAGTAGCTATTTAAGGTGCGTCCCGTGTACACCTCTAGCCCCTCATGTACCTTTTTCTCCTGGAGAACATTGACTTTAGCTTATACATGCTGTAGAGTTACTAAAATTGGTACATTAAACTTTTGAGACACCCAGATAAGAAATAAAATTTCTTTCTTTTTACCCTGCAGAAATTTTAAGTTTTAGGAATATCCCATCTCTTGACACCAGAAACATCTATAATTTAATTTGTTCTTTCACTTACTCTTTATCCTACAAGTGTAACAGCTACAAATGTGTGACTAGCTCCTTCTCTGTGACACATTGCCTTAAAACTTGGAAGAAAGACAAGGATCATTTTCTTAAACTGAGCAACTTCTGAATCCCAGGTATGAGCTGTGTATGAAAAATGCTCAGATGCAGGATATGTAATATTTTTTTCGTCAAACAATTCACTGTATATTAATAGAAAAACAGAAAGTAAGATGCCATGGTGGCCCTTGTTATACTGGATCCCATTAGGATGGTTATGCTAATTACCATCCTTTTTGAATGGTCAGTAACTATAATATGTTTGGTGACAATATTACTTTACTGCTGGAAGTGATTATGTAGGTACTAAAATGCTACTATGTTTCAAAAATTGTGTTAGCCACTTGGACGATGTTCAAGAAGTTTGTTGAGTGTTGAAGCGTTAAAGCCTAGTGACAAACCTCCTCCAAGAAGACCAAATATTCTAATCTTTTTAAAACAATTTACCAACTGCTGACCAAGTATTCAAACATATGAGCCTTATAACAAGTTATTGGGGGAAATATTTAGCACGATTAACTGAGGAAAATACGAAGAAATTCCATTTACTGTGAATCTCAAACAAGTATGACAAGAGATAGGGATAAAAGAACAGCTGGAATAATAGTTGAAGAAACAACACACAGTGTGGAAAATATGATGATGATGCTTAATGTGAGGGTTTGTCAGCAATTCAGCTCCACTAGCACCTGGGCCAGGTAGCAGAAAGCACATGAGATCTGAATGTGAGCGTCTTTGTGAAATGCTGTGGATGCCAGGTTGATGAATGTGGACCACATACTGTGAACAGATGCCATGAAATAGCTCCAGGGGTTTCAGCAAAGAGTAAGTTGACATATATGCCAGCACCTTTCTCATCCTACAAGCAGCCAACAGAAGGAATGGAGGAAGGGTGGCTGAAAATACCAGCGTCATGAAAAAAAAAGTGGTTGCTGACTCCCCTTAGTTATGGATCATGGTCAGGAATTGTAAGCTAGATTAAGCCTTTGCCTACCAAAAGTTTGCTGTGTTTAATATTTTGTCCCAGAAACAGAAAGCCAGACTAGAAGAGTTTTGATGATAAAAGTTTCTGTCTTACCCAGTCCCACAGCCATTCAGTCCCAAAGAAGCACAGAGAGGCCTAAATTAATTATACTGGTTGGCCTATTAACTCAGGCTTTCTTGTTAACTAACTCTTACATCTTAAATTAATTCATATTTCTTGTCTATGTTAGCCACATGGCTTGGTGCCTTTTATCAGTGAGGCATTTTCATCTTGCTTTCTCTGCATCTGAGTGATGACTGCAGACTGAGCCGTTCCTCTTCCCAGAATTCTCCTATTCTGTTCTCCTTGCCTATACTTCCTGCCTGGCTACTGGCCAATCAGTGTTTTATTATACCTATGTAAATGTCAAATCTTTACAGGGTACAAGACCATTGTCCTACAGCACTTCCCCGCTTTTTCTTCTCTTAAAAACTGCATTATGAGTTTGTTTAAACCACTTCCTCACATTTAAACTTAAAATATTCCTTCCAAGTAAAGTCATAATTGAGGTTGGTCTTCCTTACATGAGTTTTCAGGACAGAGTCCAGTTCATAGTATCATCCTTGTACAATCCACTAAACCATTTCCTTGAAACAATATTAATCAAACAGTACTTTAATTTTTTTCCCAATGTGTGTCCCTTATCAATAAAACTAACAAGTAAAATTGAATTAAAATCTGTGTCAGTACACAGTGGTAAATAACTTGTTAAAATATTTCTTAACTTTAAAAAAATTTTAAAAAAATAAAAATAAAGAGAGAGTATAAAATCCCAGAGATGACATTTAAGCCTGTAGTCATCTAAATGGTAATACATTCAGTATTGAAAAAGTCTCAAACAAGAGGGAACTTCGAGAAAATATATTGTTTTTAATGAGTTGTATTTGGCATGCTTGTGGATGGCCTCAAACATATGTACAGAGTCAGAGACCCACATTGGAGCACAGGACAGAAATCTCAAGGTCCAAATCAGGAGCAGAAGGAGAGAGAGCACGAGCAAGGAACTCAGGATCGCAAGGGGTGCACCCACACATTGAGACAATGGGGATGTTCTATCGGGAACTCACCAAGGCCA
>NC_022016.1:4402905-4404803 GCF_000317375.1 Microtus ochrogaster
AGGGCAGGGAACCCTGATTGCTCTTTGGGCTGACAAGGGAGGGGGACTTGATTGGGGGAGGGGGGAAGGAATTGGGTGGCGGGGAAGAGACAGAAATCTTTAATAAATAAATAAATTTATATTAAAAAACAAAAAAAAAAACATATGTACAATTTCCTAATTGAAGAGGTAAAGAAAATTTGAAAAATACAGTGTAAAGTCAATGATCTAAACCTTGAAAGAAGAGACAAAAAGAAAAGCTCAAAGAATGAGGGTCAGAGGGGTGTCAGGTCTTTCTTTACAGGTCCAGAGCACTCCTGGCCATGCAGAGCTAATCTAACTTTTTCCACTATTTCCATAAAATTACTTAATTTCCCCATGCAGAATTCTCCTTCACACACTCTGCCCTTCTGTGTAGGTTTTAATGCAGTTTATTTAGGAATCTAATGAGGGGAGGACAAGTCTGTTTCTCCTAGTGTGTATATAAAGTCCTGAAGAGTAGTGGGTAGTCAATGGTGGACATTATAAGTACATGTTCATATGTGTGCAGATGGACTTGTCTCTGTATGCACACATACTCATGTGCTCATGCACATAAAGGCCACAAGTCAACCACAGCTCTTCTTCAGGGTCTGTCACCTTGATTTATGAGATATGGTCTCTCATTGTCCTAGAATCTAGAACTTGCCTTACAGGCTAAACTTGCTGGCCAGTGAACCCCATGAGTCTGCCTCTCTCTTTCTCCCAGTCCTGGGATTACAGTTCTATACCAACCACCATGCTGACTTTTTAAAAATATGTGTTCTAGAAATTAAACTCAGGTCTTTGTGCTCAAAGCAAGCAATTTTCTGTCTCTGTCATATCCAAAGTCATGGGATATTCCATTCTTTTCTGTGACATGTGAGTTTCACAAAGTAAGTATTCAGACCATGCTGGTGAATTTGAATCATTCTAAACAGTTTCTGACTGTGAAATGTTTCTGTATGGCAGGTATTATATATGCATCATCATGTAATCATTATGGCCATCCTGTGAGGTATTTAATATTATCCTCAGCATGTATGACAAATATTCTTGTTACTTTCTGTTGCTGTGATAAAACTATGACCAAGAACATCTTGGAGAGGAAACAGTTTGTCTCAGCTTATAAGTTAGTCTATCATGAAGGGAAGACTGGGGAAGAACTCAAGGCAGGAATATGGAGGCTAGAACTGAAGCAAAGAAGACCAAAGGATACTGTTTACTGGCTTGCTTCCTCCGGTTTGCTCAGCCTTCTTCCTTATACAATCTAAGACTGCCTGTCTATGTTGGTTCTGCTTAAAGTAAGCTAGGCCTTTCTCTATTATTAAATAATCAAGAGAACATCCCTAAAGAATGCCCAACAAATGATCTGATGGAGTAAATTTTAAAGTTTAAATTGAGGGTCCCTCTAGTTTGTGGTAAGTTGACAAAACTATCTAGGATACGAGGAAATAGAGGTTTGGAGAATGAAGCAGCTCATGTAGCCAATGAGAAATGTATTGGTCAACTTTTCATAGCTCTGACAAAATACACAACAAAATAAAAGTATAGTTGGGGAGATTCATCCTGGCTGGAGGTTTGGTTTCATGGTTTCTAGATCTCGTTGTGACTGGGAATCAAAGAGAACAGTAGAATGGGGAGGAATGGGTCAAAGATAAAAAAAAATACCCTTCTAGGACATGTCTCAACCACATGTTCTGCTTCCTCTACCTAGGTCCTCACCTCCTCGCCAGCAGTTCCTCCATATAGTAATAGGAGCGGCGGGGCTGTGTCCCCAGCACCCCGCTGCCCGCAAGGCTAGCTTTACCGGAAATAATTACACGGACACTGTATTCTTTTAAATACTGCTTGGCCCATTCTCTTCTAGGCTAATTCTCACATATTAATGTAGCCCATTT
>NC_022016.1:4408508-4410152 GCF_000317375.1 Microtus ochrogaster
GCAAGCAGCTTCTTTATTTAATCAACCAATGACCTTCCTCCATCACCTCCAACCTTGAACTCATGAATGAATGCATTTATCTGTTGATAAGAATGGGCTACTTATAAGCAATCTTTTTTTTTTAAATCCCAGTTTGGAACCTGGGTTACTGTGGAATCAAGCTTGCAATACATAGGGCTTCTGGTAACATTCTAAATCCAAAACATAAAAAGTAAGCCTCAATTCTGAATGCAGAATAGTCTTTCCTCAAAGATCAGCTTTGTTCTGCTACCTCTTAGTAAGTGCAACCACATAATGTATTTTCATTTACTTTCTTTTTTTAAGTTTACATAGACTAAATTTAATTTCAAGCTTAAATCCCATATCTAAATGAAATAAGCATACTACTAATTTTTTTTAATTTTGCTAAAAATTTCCACCTCCTCCGCTTCTCCTATTTCCCTCCCCTCCCACATCCCCTCCCCCTCCCTTTCCAGTCCAAAGAGCAGTCAGGGTTCCCTGCCCTGTGGGAAGTCCAAGGTCCTCCCCCCTCCATCCAGGTCTAGGAAGGTGAGCATCCAAACAGACTAGGCTCCCACAAAGCCAGTACATGCTGTAGGATCAAAACCTAGTGCCATTGTCCTTGTCTTCTCAGTCAGCCCTCATTGACCACCACGTTCAGTGTCTGGTTTGATCACATGCTCCATCAGTCCCGGTCCAGTTGGCCTTGGTGAGCTCCCATTAGATCAGCCCCACCGTCTCAGTGGGTGGGCGCACCCCTCACGGTCCTGACTTCCCTGCTCATGTTCTTCCTTCTGCTCCTCATTTGGACATTGGGAGCTCAGTCCACTGCTCCATGTGGGTATCTGTCTCTATCTCCATCCATCACCAGGTGAAAGTTCTATGGTGATATGTCTATAGAATAGGGCCATTTCAGGCTCCCTCTCCTCAGCTGTCCAAGGAACTAGCTGGACATATCCTTGGACACCTGGGAACCCCTCTAGAGTCAAGTCTCTTGTCAATCTTAAAATGGCTCCCTTAATTAAGATATATACTTCCCTGCTCCCATATCCACCCTTCCTCCATCCCAACCATCCCATTCCCCCAAGCTCTCTCCATCCTCCCCTTCTCACTTTTCTCTCCCCATCTCCCTTTACCCCCACCCTACCCCCACCCCCGAGCTCCCAATATTTGCCTGGCAATCTTGTCTACTTCCATTATCCAGGAGGATAACTATATGTAAGGCTGCCCACTTTCACTTACTTTCTAAAGGAAGTTGAAGGCTCTAGTATTATTATCAGCAGCACCATCAAAATTGGAATGACAGGATTGCTGACTTTTAGAAACTGGTTTCTTTATTTTTCCCCAAAAGAAATAGCAAGCCTATTTTCAGATGTTTAAGTCAAAATCCACTAAGAGATTGGAAAACATGGTTTGTCTCCAGCACACTGTCATAACATTTTATATTTTATTTATTAATTTCTCTTTGTTCTGGAGGATTTTGTGCATTTGTAAAAATGTCCACCCCCAATTATTCCCTCTAAATCTTCTCAAGTACTACACAACATAGCCTCATCCCAATTTTTTTTATTTATTAAAGATTTCCGTCTCTTCCCCGCCACCGCCTCCCATTTCCCTCCCCCTCCCCCAATTAAGTCCCCCCCC
>NC_022016.1:4411363-4425588 GCF_000317375.1 Microtus ochrogaster
TGAAAACAGCTTGGTATTGGCATAAAAACAGAGAAGTCGACCAATGGAATCAAATAGAAGACCCTGACATTAACCCACAAACCTATGAAAGCCTCATCCCAATTTCATGTCTTCTTTTCTTCCCCTCTCTTTACCCCTCCCTCCCTTCGGCCTTCCCTTACTCCTTCCCTTTTTTTTTCCTTTTCCTCTTGATTAATATCCACACTAGAGAACTATAGGATCACTTACCTCTGCACTATCCCCATATACTCACAGGATAAAGTTATATCTTTGTATATTTCTTTTCCAGGTTTATTGAAAAGCCCAGTGAACAAGACAGCCTTGACACTGATTGCTGTGAGTTCCTGCATCTTGGCAATGGTGTGTGGCAACCAGATGTCCTGTCCACTTACTGTGAAGGTGACTTTGCATGTGCCTGAGCACTTCATTGCAGATGGTAAGAGTCCAACATTGAAAATGACCTATAACTTCCTGTCACCCTATATCCCAGTCGTCAATATCACCATTCATGGCACAACCCCGGAATTCTTTAATTTACAGCACAGAAACTAGGGGCATCCCATTGTCTAGAAGAAGCACTTATTGAAATAAGTGCTTACTGAAATGCCTGATTATTAGAATTAAATTAAAGTATGCTTTTACTATATGTATGAGGTAAGGTTTATTAGCTAAAGGAAGATTCAAAAATATGAGTGAAGAAGGAATGGATTCCTTAAGAAAATCTTAAGAGTTTGATCAAACTCAATCCTGTTTCAAATTTAAAATGCCCCCTAAAGGGTATTAGGTAATTAAAAGCTTATGACAAGGAAAACTGCATGATTTTTATTAGAATTTTTTAGTGGTTTAGGGAATACTCATATTTTGTTCTCTATAAAAAGTATCTTGCAAAATTATACCATTTATTCTTCACCCAATTAAACTGAATTAATGAGACACTGTAGTCACCATGGTCATTAGCAAAATGTGTCCAAGGAACTGATTAAGATGCTCGATGTCTATTGCTAAAGTGCCCTCGAAAGACATCCATGGAATTTGTTTCCTCCAGTGGGTTGTGCCGGCACCTACTTCCCAAACCTTTCTCCTCGTCTTGCTATTACAGCTGTGCATGCTTACTTTAAAAAGATATTTGTGAGTATGCTACTAATTTTGCATTTTGGTCCTTAATATTTAAAACATGTTATTTGACATCTTCATACTCATTTACTCTGTATTCTGGTCACTCTCACTTCCCACCAGTGACAGCTCCTGTCCCCATACAAGTTCCTGCTGCACAATCACATCTGTTTGTTTTGTGACCATCGAGTTCAGCCAAGGACATATTTTTGATCATGGGTTTGAAATTATCCACTGGAGCTTGGTGGACTCAACACTGTATAGACAACTAAAGACAAACTGAAGACATTGTTTCTCTTTGTCTAGAATAATTTGTAGCTAATAATTATGCAGGACATGGAGTGTGCACAATGAACTCTCCTCCATCTCCAAATCAACTTAATTCTTCATACTTTTACTATACATAGAACTAAATTACTTTGAAGATAGTGTAAACTTGTCACGGTACACATTCAGAGCACCAGGTTTTTTTTTCTAATCTGTATACAAACCTCGTGTTTCATCCCTATTGAATCATATGTCCTTATAAGACTCTGTGTGTGAGTGTGTGTTTGTGTGTGTGTGTGTGTGTGTGTGTGTGTTTGTGTGTCAGAGAGATAGGGGAGAGATCTGCAGGCAGATAAACAGGCAAAAGGAGATAAAAGAAACAATTCACAAGAAAATATAGGGAATTAAGTTCACAGAGTTCAGGGCTAGATGAATTGCCAGAGTCCATGTTTGGCTACAAAATTAAGATGGAAGGATTGTAAGGACAAATATTAGCTGGATAAAGCTACAGTGAAAATTCATACTACTGTGAGTGGCCTTCCACTAGCTCCACACACTCACTGTCGCTCACCAGGCACCATTCACTAGCTGCTATATTTTAAGAGACAGAGGTACCCGAGCTTTAGTTATTGATTTGCACATATGTCGAGATGTTGGTCATCAGAGACTAACTTGTACAATGCTGGGGTAAAAAGTTCAGTGGCTAAGATCACAGAGATAAAAATGATACAGACCTTAAATCAAATGTTTGTTACCTTTGCCTTCTTTGACTGGGCTTTTGTATGTACAAAATTGGGGTGATAGTTTTATTTGACTCATAGGGATACTATGAGGGTGACACCTACTTCTTCTGGTGGTTGGCAAATTTTTACACAGCCTATATCTGGAGAACAGGAAAATAAAATGATACCTTAAGATGATGTAGAAAATTTTGGTGGTCAAACTACAATACAGCCTCTATAGGCAGAAATTAAAGATAATTCGGAAACTGGGATGTATCTTCCTACCATATGGAAGTGAATTTCCGAATTCAAAAGAGGAACACACCATGGTCATCCATCTTCTCAGGGTCTATGGGAATACTAAGTTCAAGTAGCACTTTAAGTCAAGAGGAAGACGTTGTGTCTGGTTGCCCAGTTTGACTTCAAGTCCTCGTATCTCTGATTATGTTGCTCATCTTATCCTTTCAATACTAGTCCAACACGGTCCTTACTATCCATGGCTGACACAGAAGGAACAGAGACTCATTAATAAAGCCAGTCTTCTTTGGAGTAGAGAAGAGTCTAGAAAAGATCATTTGTTTGTGTAGTGGGGCAGGGTACTGCTCTAGCTCCTAGAGAAAGTAGGCTGTTACACAGCAGGAGGATGCGGTGACTCTGCGTATTCTCATGAGCCACTGTCATCATTTTGCACTGACAGTCAGAAATGCACAATGATCTATCTTAACTACGTAAATACAGATAGAGGGTGTAAAGTTAAATAATATTTTATAATGTTAAATATTAAATATAATATTAATATAAATATTAAATTTATTTAGTTATTTATATATATGATTACATATAGTTTCCTTAAAATGACTGGGTATGTGGGGGAAGAAACCACATTGAGGCCTGTCAGGAGAGCAGCTCGTGTTAGCTCTAAGAAACTCCAGTAGAAACCTGATCTCCTAAGGACCATATTGCTATGGCAGCTTTCATCCCTTTTCACTGTCCCCCTGGACTCCAAACTTCCAATGTGTTGGCCCTTTCTCTCTCAATCCACCGTATTCTCTGAGCCGTCCACAGGATTGAAGTATTAGATGAGACTGACTAATGTGTCCCGTCTTCAGAAGAAAATGAATTCTGACCTTGTGTTTCTTTATAGTTATACTTGATGCTTTCTGCCCATTATGGGGAAAAGGTCAAAATGACATAGCACTTGTCCAGAGTCCAGCCAGCAAGAGCAATCAATACTGACACAGTTGCTGTCCAAGCCTTTGACAACTCTTACCCTTCCCCCCTCCTCCCGACTCTGTCGGGGCTACTAGTAGCTTTTGTTGGCTAAGCACACACTGAAACAATGTATAAATCTGTATATAGGCTTGCCAAATACAGCATTTTTCTCTAGCTGCTATCTATAAGTCATCTGTACATGTCTAATAACCCCTAGGAACTAGTTAATCAGACTCTGCAGGCAGACGCTCATATTTATGAGGCCTTTGTGGTGTCTCAATGGAATTTTGAGAGATATGATATATGTTATTTTTCCATGATCATAACCAATGAATGCCTCAGGTAAACAACTTAAAAGATGAGAAATGTTTTGCGGCTCATAGTTTCAGAATTCCCATTCATGAGCACCTGCCTCTATTTCTTCATGCCTCTAGCAAAGTTATAACATCATAGAAGAAAAGTGTGGTAGATGAAAAGTGCTCATCTTGGGTCAACTAGAGAGTAAACAGAGCAGAAGGGGTAATATGCATCCTTGGAAGGGGTACTCCCCACCCAGTGACTTATTTCTTCCAACTGTACCTGACCTCCCAATAATGCCGCTAAGATGTGTTGCAGTTATGGGTCATTTGATTCCAGGAGAATGGTCATTATCCACTCTCCATTTTAATGATGGTATGTACCATTTGGGGACTATATATGCAACACATGAGTCTTTTGGTGAGACTTTCTTTCCAAACCATACTATATTCCAGTATCTCTGTAAGTCTGACTTTCTTTCCATGCAACACCTGTAGCCACTCCTTGAGGCCTCCTGGAGTCTTCATAAAGCATTTTCATTTCCTCTTCACTTATCAGTGTCCCGTAGGTGGTTCTGTCTGAGAGCATAACTAACTCCAGTAGTTTTGCACAGCACTAAATACGATGTGAGTTTTCTGCCATTAAGTTGGATGATGTATTTTCCCTAATAACAAAGAGTCTAAGCCTCATCAATACTGCTATGTACAATTGACAAATAGTTATCAGGTAATATTGAAATCCATCCCTAGAAATACCCGTTCTAAGTCAGGCTATTTCCACTCAATATAGAAAGCCAATAAAAGAGACTTCATGTGAATGAATGATCTATTTAGATTAATTATGTGACATAGTTCCAGTCTAACACAGGTTTCATGACCTAGGATTTGCTGTGTATTATAAGGGAGGCTAAAATTATTGAATACATCTGTTGTATACCTTATTGTATACAACTTACTTATTTAGACATCTTCATTTAACTCATGAACTAAAATTATGAGGCAGAATTTATCATATTCATTTAGCATACCTGGAAAAATAAAGGTTAAAGTGAAGAAAAACTATATAGAAGGAAAGAAAATATGAAAGCTTAATTCTGCTTTAACCACAGTTCCAGAAATGAATCTCAATAGTGATTAATCTTGTTGAAAGGACAAGGTTTTGGAGACCTCGAAAGGCTAAACTAGAGTGTGGAATGTGGAGCCTTGCTTTGGAAATGTCTTCCTCTGCTGTTAACTGTGTGACTTGGTGCCCACTTCCTAAACTTCTGAAGCTTTAGTTTCATTATCTATAAATTGAGAATAGTGGCTTACTTACCACATGGAATTACCATGCAGAATAAATGAAATAATTCTCATAAAGCTCTTAGCTGGGTACCTAAGACCTAATGGCTCAATAAGTCATATCAATACTAATAGTTTTGACAATACTTTCTAATATTAGAAGGGGGTCATTGCAAGCTAGTGAGTCCCCATCTTCACAAAAAACCTGGGAGGACAGATGACCCCCATTCTGTGAAATCATGGATGTGAGGAGAAGGCATGAGTTGGGTAAAGCATATATTTAGTTTCATTGATAACTATTTTGTCAGAATCTAAATTCTCAAAGAGCTTCATTTTTAAGGTTTTTATAATATTTTTATTTCATCTTTAATATTCCATCCACGATTGGCACCCATTCTTTGATGAGACTTAGAAATAATGTAAAATTCTGAAGAGTTGGCACTGCAGAGACAGAGTGTGTCTTGAATAGTTTTCTAACCAGTCATGAATTTAGCTCTTGTGCATATGCATGCCATGCAACACACACATAGATATATACACACACGCAGGAAGAGAGAGAGAGAGAGAGAGAGAGAGAGAGAGACTCACACACACAGAGGGAGACAGGCTATATATCAACAAAGCTACATATATATATGACTATTGTAGAAATATGCTTTTGTTAAAATGGTTATTTTTATTCAGGTAAATTTAAACTATTAACCTCATCTTGTTGATTGAAGTAAGAGGGTTGTCAAGTCTCCTCTGTTACTTATGACTGAGTCATTTAAATTCTGATAATTCTTTCTGAGCCTGGAAAATCAAGTATAAATGCCCTCATATCAGGAGGCCCTAGTTTATTAATATGCCACGCTGTGGATGTTTTGAACACACATTTGTTCACAGTGAATCCTGTCTGCAGTTATCTGCTTCCCACACCTCCTTCTTGTCTTTCAACCCAGGAGACTAACCTAATACACGGCTTTGTGCCTTTAATGAAGAATGAGGTTCAAAATTGGCTGCAGAGCTAGTTTGTAGTAATTTGAATACATGGGAGGAGTATTTTCAGGCCTTAGAAGGGAAAATTACACCATACTGAAAGTGACTGCTTAGCCCCAAGCTGCCAGGCAGTTTATTTCAGAGACGCGTTCTTCAGGCACCCTGCTCTTTGGACTCATCCCAGGCTTTGTTTTAAAATGTTCAACATTAATCACAGGTGTTCAAAGAAACATCATGGGGCGGGTTAATTGGTGGAGGTGCTGCACAGTGTGGCCCTTGGTTTTTTTCATTCTTAACTCATCGGCACACACTTAATGTTGTTAAGACAAGTGGACTGTCTTATTTCTGTCTGCTGCTCTCCAGAACCTGGCCTGTTCATTATTCTATGTGAGGAGCAATCCTCCGCACTTCAATGATTTGCCCTCCTCCCATTTCTAAGCCCGGATGATCTTTCTTCTTTCTCAATAACACCTTCACTACATACCCCCAAGATGCTATTGCTGTCTTTGAGTAGTTCATGCACCTATGTTTTCCTTTTCAAAGGGCTTCACAGTCTCTCTCGGAACTGCAGCTTGTATAGCACTGAAGTGGCTGCATTTCTCTAACTTTTCTTCTACTGCATTAAAACAAGACTCCTCACTTCAATTTTTTGAAACTTAAAATGATTATATTTTAAGAAAAATCACAAGAAGTTATGCTTTCCATAAAACCATTCAGTGGCTTCCATTGTGCTTTGTTATCAAGACTGAGATGCTCTTCCAACCCTTAGATGCCTATTCTCGAATGCTTCTGGACGTCTACCCCAGGTGTTTCGCAGGTGTTGCCCTCTCCACTTCTCCCATTTATCACATTTATTCAGCTGTGATTAATTTCCCTTCTCTGCCCAGTCTTCTATAGATCCTTTTAGAAGTGCCCCCTTCCACCCAACTGTTTTCCTTTATTAGAGGTATTCTTCTATTTGTAATTGCACAACTATTTGATTAGTATCAGTCTGTTCTACTTGACTGCAGATTATATCAGATATTTGTTCTATACATTGTGGTTAGCACTTAGAACATTACCTAGAACAGTTTTCTCTTTCCCTGAAACATTTGCCTAGTGGGAAAAAAATGAAGTGTCTATAATGGATAGAGTTAAAATTTTTCTTGAGCGAGGGAAGCAGGGTATTCATGTCCCCAGTGTATTATAGTGCCTAATGGACACTCTGACATGGCAAATATATAATAAACAGTACCTTTTCAAAGAATGAGGCAAGTAACAGATGGCGGGTAGATCCAGATGTCCTGAGAAGATACAACACCACGAATAATAGTGCCAGAACTCCAAAGCTGCCCCCTGTGGCTGACTTCCCTCCCCACAGTTTCTGTACTCATCCCAAAGATAAGCAACTCCAATCAAATTCACACCCCAACGCTGACACAAAAATGAAACAAGCATTATCTCAGAGTCCAGAAAGAGGAGAAAATATAAATTGAGCTGATATTCAGAATGCCCATGGGGGAGCAGGCAATGAAATACCAATAAACCATATTAGTATGCTGAAACCAGGAAGAAGAAGTTGAACTCCAACCCAGACTTAATAACTGTACGTGAGCAAGTGCAGGCAGAAGGCAAGGCTAGGTTCCAGTCAGAATTCAAATGAGATGTGTAATGAAACTGGTAATATAATTACAAACTGTGAAAGCTTTTTCACTTCTCTCTTATTCTTATATTTAATGAGCAACTTGCTCAGCAACGGCTTGGCACCAATGCTAGGAACTGTGGCTGCCCCCTAAAGTAGAATCATTTCCCCCCAAACCTCTTCATTAAGAAAGCCTAAATTCAAAAAAATAAATGTAGAAGGAAAAAATATGCTTCAAGCCATTTCTTCTTTAAATAGTAACCGATCCCCAGGTTAAATGCGACAAGGGGCCTGGGAAAGAACAAACTTGGGAAACCTTTCTAAGCCGCTGCACATGTGCAAGGCTTTAGAGCTATCACAACAGCCAGTGGGATTGAGAGTTTTAATGGCACTCTATCTTAAGATATTAGCTTGGCTTCCAACCAGAATAAATTGGTACTAATTTTGTTCCTCACAAAGGGGAAAACTGTGTTTGACGTCCACAATTAGAGACTAATTTCTGTGTTTTGAGAGCAGACTGAGTTCAAAACTCTGTTCCCAGGAAGTGGGGGCAGAGGCTGGTTACAAAGGATAGTAAGATTCAATTTTATCTCATTAGTCTCTCCTGTTGTTTTAAATGTAAGGCTTCATTTCTTTTAGACTGCAAGGACAGAGTGGAGGTTGGGAGTTCCCGTGAGATGGAGCTCGAGTTCCTCTAGGTGGATATTGTACCATCGTAGCTTGAAGTTCACAAATGATGTGAGTGGGGGCTGGATTAGAATGTAGAAGTGACACAGCAAGTTCAAACAAGCTATGCAGCATGCAAAGAGGTGATATCTAGACCCTTCTGCCTCCTTTCTACGAGACCTCTGCTGTATTATACTACCACTGCAAGCTCCAGGTACCGTGTCTAAACACAATGCTAGGACCCTCAGCTGAGAGAAGGCTTCCACCCTCCTATGGTTTTGAATCTCGCTGCCAACTTTACAAACGAATACAATAATGGCAGGGTTTGCCTCTTCTTGTTACTTGTTGATCCTTTTCCTATTTATAAAGACAACACAAGGCTTGAACTAGAGTTTGTGTGCATAGAGTTTCCTACATAAAGCTAGTGAAGTAAAGGAACCGTGCTAGAGAGCTCACTTTCTCTCAACTAGAAAAAATAAACTAAGTACTTAAATTCTTGAAGAGTACTTTTACTTTATTCTGACAGTTTAGTGCATAGTGCTTTTCATTTTCTTTCCTCTTTCCTTTCCTCTGCTTTCCACTAGTTGCCCTATGGTCAGCACGTTTTTCGCATATCATCTTCTCTGGGACCTGCTCGTATTCTAGGGATGTAGAGATAGGTAAGATGAAACTTCTTGTATCTCCCAATTTAGTGACAAGATGAACTAAAGTGTGGATGTCCTATAATGGTGTCTTACTGGATGCTGTGAAGAAGCAGATGAGGGATAACTAAAGACTGTAAGCTATGAATGATTGACGTTGCTGAAGAAAGGTGTTCAGAATATGTTGCCCAAGCTAGGTCCTCAAACTGAAGATGCTTCCCTAGTGGGTTGTAGTTGTTGGCACACTTCACAGTAAGGGAATAAGACACTATTCTCTGCATTTGTGGGAACCTTATGTGAAAATGTCCTCATAATTGCAATAACAACAGCAACCAATAAGCCGAATCATTAACAGAGCTGTTGTTGAATGCCCTTTCCTGTGCGCAATGCTTTGCAAAGCATTTCCCCAATTAGTTAGATTACCTAATGAACTATGGCCACTCATTATATTGTAAGGACTGTTTGAACATACATAGGTCATGTGAGAATAAGGATGTAATTTAACTCACTCAGTGTCACACATGCAGAAAGAATCATTCACATTAACATGGCTAGAATTTGCTTAAAAGATCACTCAATCACTAAAATAACCTCAAGTCTCGTCCTCCATTAGTATTTCATGACTCTAGGTGAATCTCTACTTCTTTAGACCTTGCTTTCTTTATTGTAAATATGCTACCTTTTGAACATTTTGAAAGTGGAAAAAATACCAGTGTTTGAAACCTCCAGGATATTATAACATATAGAATAATATAGAATAATCCAGGTAAGGAAAGACAGACACATATGTCCCCACTCATACAGAAGCTAGATTGTGTTGAAGAGAGTACAATGCTGGGCTCTGGAGTGTGGAGAGGGGAGACAGAATAAAAAGAAAAGATTGTTCATTAGATATAAAAATGCCATTAAAGGGGAGGGTTATACACTGGTGTCCTATAACATACTGTGGTGACATGGTTATCAATAATTTATTCTATTTTCAGAAAAGAGAAGCTGTTTGCAAATCAAAAGAAATGATCAATGTTTTTGGTGAGGGATATACTGAAATATCATCCCTGAGTTAATCAATACACAAGCTTGCATGTGTTAAAGTATTGCACTGTACCCCATAAATATGCACACTTCTGGGTCAACTTAAAAATACCCATTTATGCTGTGAGGAGTAAGATCTATTAGTATCATGTCAGTGTCTCTAGTCATGTATCTTCAAGCTGGTGCCAGCCAATCTGTGTAGTGATACAGTCCCTGGGTGTAGATGCTGAGAGCAGAGGCAGCTGAGCAAACTTCCCACAGCCCACAAGTTGCCATTTGAAGAAAGCTTAGAAGGATCACTGCCAAGTTTCTCTGGGGAATGCAAACTCCCAAGGCTGTCTGGATGCAAAGGAAAGTGGTGGGAAGTGGCCGTGGTGGGGCAGCTATATCTCCATCTCTAACTCTCAGCTCCAGATGCCAAGGGATCTGCAGCATCTTTGGTGCCAGTGAGAGTATGAGAGGAAGAAGAATGCAGTTTTCCAGAAGGAAGATTATGAGATGAGAGGAATAATTACAACCGGTGCATCCCCCACCCAGCACTCAATACCCAGCAAAGCCTTGCTATTTAGCTTTCTTCCTTAGCAGGCCCCTCTGGGAATCTAAAGCAAATATGTCTGCAGCTGTTCACCCTTGGTGTTCCCAGAAGCTGTTGGTAACTTCTGGAATCTCTGCTAATGCCCCAGGCATCATGAGCCGAACTTGTCTGTGTCATTGGCTACCTGTGATGTCCTGTTTATGCCTTCCTTTGTTTCAATTTCATCAGTGAATGCATACTTTCAGATGTGAAGCTGACATTTGCTGAACTCAGGATCCAGATTCAAATTCTGGAAGAAGCTTAATGTGCCAAGGACTAAAGATGGGCGGGATGATGAGGAGAACATGAAATAGAGAGTAAAAATTCCATTAATAAGGTTCAAATCCATATTGTCCCACTTATTAGATATGTGTCTTGCATCCGGCACACAAACGCGCGTGCGCACACACACACACACACACACACACACACACACACACACACTCAATATGTATGAAATTGTTTCTGATGATGTTGCTTTGATGTCAGAGAGGTGACTGATTTACACAAAGCCTCAAATTCCTAAGGTCAACGAACTAACTGAACACTGGGAAAAGGGCTTGAGCCTATACAGTTTCAGGAGCAGTTCTGTGAGGGTCGCTGCTGTTTTGCTGTGTATGATAAGGTCTGAACGAAGGCATCAGAAATGAGAATGACAGTGAGGGAGTCCTAAATAGCTAGAGCTGTAACAAGGAAACAGCCACTGGTTACACTTGGACGTCCAGAGGGACTAGTGTCACAGCTGATGAGCATTCTGGAATCCATGAGGGCCAGAACACCGATGTGAGAAACATATATCAATGTAAGAAACCCAAATGAAGGCTGATGGTGGCACTGTGCTTATGGACCATGCACGGGTCCTTGGATTCCATCGCCCGCATTGAAAATGTTTATCCAAAGGAAGAGGAAGGCAGATGGAATAAGTCCCTTTTGTGGGCTCTGAGGTGTGGTAGGCAAAAGCTAGAGCCCAAATGCCAGAGTCTGCGGATTCAAATCCTAACTCCAGCCTCATCTTCCTAAAAAAGAAGATTCAGATGCACCAGAATTTGGAGTGTCATTGTGGAGAACGGATGGCTACTAGCTGCCAGGGCCATGCCTACATGTGGACGCCAGCTGTTATTGATTCCACTCATGCACCGTCTTCCTGATATGAGATCAAGAATCAGATCCAACCCCTTGACCACATTTGAAGGAAATGAGCGGAAGCACGACAAGGAAAAAAATGTAAGCAGCTCTGAAGAACACACAGTATTGGGACCTTTAAAGCCCTATCTGCGTGAAAATTATTAGTAAAAGATGTCACTGTACTATGTGAGCAAAATTAATTTGTCAGCTATCTGAAGGCTGCTCTGCTGAATGCCTGAACAGTTGCAGTTTTATCTTACCACATTATGTGGGCCAAGGTGGAGGATGGAGAGAGGCCTCTGCACCTACACAGGTGCTGGCCTGACTCAAGAATATGAAGCTTCCAGAGATGGGTATTTCCTGAAAATACTTAAATGCAACATTAATGGGCTGGATGCTGGACTGGCATTAGAAAAAGAAGCCTAAAAGGAGGCCTGGGGACCTGATGTCATATTTGAAATATGGAATCAATTAAAAATGGTAACTTCTGCCACCTTAAAAGGAAGCAGATGGGCACAGGGTGAGGGCACATGGAGGGCTTGGCGATTTCCTAGGTTATAGACGATTATAACAAGAAGCTGTATTCAACTCTCATCTGTGATTATTCCCCACATAAGACTTCACACACTCCAGCTATATATGCCAGATGTTTTCTGAAGGCTTGGGTTCTCTTTTTATCTCTTGAAAATACTATTTCTTTCCTGCATCAGTCTTCTAGCGCCTCCACTCCAGCCACACATGGTCCTTCCCCTGCAGCTCATGTGTGACATCTAAAGACAATGTTCTATGACTTTGCAGAAAAAACAGGCATCCTTGCTCTCAACCCCCAATGCTTCTTATATATTTAAATTCCAAGGCTGGTGATGTTTTCTTATAGACTGTTATCGTGCTCCAAATGTACTACCTTCCAGCAAGGATTCTTTTTTACTCTTCTATAACCATCGTATTTTTTCCAGTGTGCAGTTGATAATAACAGTTATATATTTAGATCCTTTTCCCATTCAAGATAATAAATAAAATCCAAAAGGTCTGAAATATTCAGTAGCACTACTGTGATTACAGTCACTATTCGAACTTCACTTTCAGACCCCAAATATTTATGAGCCAAGGAAACGTAAGCTTCACAATTTCAAAGCTCTGAAAGGACAAGACAGAAGAGAGCTAATGATGTTCCTGTTCCTACTTAGGCTGTCCTGGGAAGCTTCTTAGACAACATAGAATGTGAAGAGAACACTGTGGCTTCTCCCTGAAAGAGCGTGTTTGAGGGTGAGATAAGAATGGATTGAGCAAAGGAGAATTACCTTCAGCGTCTCTTCAATTGACCTGTTGCCTGCACCCTTAGGACCACATGGTTTCGTCACGGCCCATGCTTACCCTGTGTAGGCAGACAAGACACCATGTAGGCACAGGAACATACTAAGTTGTACTTATTTCAGAGTCACTGAAAAGATATTGCTTGCATTTGGAAATCTCTGCCCTCATTTTCAATCCCCAAATTTCTACCCCTCCCCCACAGAGAACCACTCACTACTAGGAATCTAAGTAAACTTCTTGATCAGTATTCATAATAAAAACTAATGGGTTATAGCTGAGTTCTTGGTGTTCCTGTGGGATTCCTAACAGTGAGAGTGGGGTGGTCACTGACACTGACTCTTTTGCGTATCTATGGGACCATTTTCCTCCTACTGGGTTACCTCGTCCAGCCTTGATGTGATGGTATGTATGTACCTGGTCTAAATGTGGCATATTATGCATGTTTGGTTGCTGTCCCTGGGAGGCCTGCTCCCTCCTGAGGGGAGATAGTAGAGTGTGGATTCTGGAGCAGAGTGGAAATGGAGGGAAGACTGATAGAAGGAAAGGAGGAAAAGCATGATCAGATTGTAATATATGAGAGAATAAGAACAATAATTGTAAGAAATAATAATAATAATACAGCTGGTAAAATTCATCTTGTGTTTCCAAAATGTCAGACAGTATGGAAGACACTTTACCCCTAATACCTTATCTAATCGATCAGAACATGCTGACATGTTAAATATTCTATGTTCTGTATGTGTCATGAGGTAATAAAAATGGCCTTCTGAAGGCAGAACATATTCTGCCTTCATGATTCTTATTTTCTCAATGAGCAAAGATTGAAGCAGATTTTTAGAGTGGCAAAGTAAACAGTGCTGGCAGGTTAAGCAGATATGAATGGAATTAAACCAAGGAGGAAGAAGAGAGATTGAGCTTGCTGTTTATCATGGGAAAGGTCACTGTGAAGAGGTGGCATTGAAACAGACACGAGGGGCTGAAAAGGGAAATGTGCACAGGCAGAGGAAACAGAGTGTCTCAAACTGTCTGAATGGCTGCAGGGATGGAATAAGGTCAACCTGGTTGGTGGAAATGCAAGGAAATGGGTTATAGAGATGAATAAGGAACAGACACTCTACTATGGAAGAGGCAACTTTGTTGCCTTTGTATGCCCAGGAGAACTGATGATGAGAGCGATGGGACATTTGCCATCTGGTCTGATTGTATGCATATACATAGCATTGCCCAGCTCCATTCTGTCAGCTAATGCTCATGTGAAGCTCAACCCTCCCACTCTGATGGTGTGCACCCATTTCCCCTACCACTTTTTAGTGCTTGGGACCACTCCCTGTATCTTCCGTCTTGCTGGAAGAGCTATAGTAATTCTCCAGTCATCCCTCAGTC
>NC_022016.1:4426802-4475265 GCF_000317375.1 Microtus ochrogaster
CATAATATGCATACTGACTGTCTCATTCTATATCTCTGCTTTTTTTCATTCCTGCCCTGAATTTTTTTCTTCTCACTTTAAAAACACAGTAGGGCTTCATCATCTAAATGAATTTAACAGTGGGAAAGAGAACGCATCCATTGGTTTTCCATAAAAAAATGAGACTGACTGAACTTTATTCGTTCTTTCATGTGGCCTCCATCATGACCATTGCTGTTGGGTAGATCGTGTAATGTACCATAGGGTTTGATATGGAAACAGAAATCGAGGCCTGGCTACTGAACCAGGTATTCCTTAAGACTCTTAACACCCAGAATAGGCAATTAAACTCGAAAGAATAAAAGCATAACTATATACAAATGTCGTGGAACTCTCCTAGTTTAGCTAAAACCATGTTACACTGTTAACTGGATGAGAACACATCAGTCCACTTTCTATTTCTGAAGCCTTGCTTACCTTTTGTTCTTGGCAGAGGACAGGAATTCTCTAAGATTATGACCTGCTCTCTTCATTTTCTACTACTAAACATTAACACATATATTCACACATACACACTTACATATAGACACATATACACATACACAGGTATATACTTACATAATTATACATATATAGATTGTACACACACACACACATTTTGCTTGATACACACCGCAGCTTCTTTCCTCCTTCAGAACCCTTGTTCATAGTTGTGCTGGTGGTATACAGATATGCAAGAGCTCTAAATGACTACAGAACCTTGGGTAGCTCTTTCTGGAGGGCAAAGTTTGGTATTGTGTACTAAGGTACAAGAATGCAGGATGGGAACTATGCAGTTTGCCTCTTTCACCTCCATTTTATGACATTTAAGACAGTGATTTTCAGAGAGTAAGCTGAAAGTGCAATTTGCCATTCAAACATTCATACAGAATATTTTACTGATTGCTGGTCAAGTCAATAAACAAGATAAAAGATGTCCATTCAGCATGTGTTGGTTCTGGTTTTCCTGCAGAAAGATGATTCTGTTCTTATAGATGAAGCCCCAGCAGGCCTACATCTTGTCTCATGGGGCAGGCTCAGTGAGTATGTGCTGAATTCAGATTCTCTGGAAATGAACTACAGTAAATAGAAAGATGCTCATGTCTGGCCATCAGGGAAAGGACAAAGTTTATTAAATGAAATGTCTGCTTGCTGGAACAAAGCAATTTAAGGAAAGGAAGGTTTATTTATGCTCACTATGGGCACGTTCTTTCATAGCACAGAAGACATGGAGACAGGGTCTCCAGGGATCTGGTCACATTGCAGTCAGTGTCAGGAAACAGAAAGGTGGATGCCCACACTCAGACGGCCTTTTCCTTTATGCTGCATCCAGGATGCCAGTCCATGGGTGCAACTCCCCACCCTAATTGACTTAATCTAGAAACTCCTCCATAGACAGGTTCAGAGGTTTGTCCACTAGGGCATTCTGCCAAATTGACAATCAGAATTCACAATCACAATGAGTCACTTGTAGGTTATAGGAAGAGGTAGCCTGTAGATAGGCCAGCGAAGACAGAGAGCATATTCCAGAATGTGTGGACAAACACAAGAAAATGAGAATCTGAAAATTGTCCGTGGGTGGAAGGAGATGTACCAATAGTCCCTGAGGCCTGACAGGGCTCCCTTCTCTTTATTATGCCGGCAGTCTGGGGATATATTTCTAGCAACTGAAAAAAATTTAAGAAGAAATTTTAAAAAACCATTCTTCCTGGCTACTAAACCATGTGATTGACTCAATGTTACAACTTGATACCAATTTTACTCTTTATTCCGTCCCATCTACCAAACAGGACAGTGTAGCTCGTTATAATTACATTATTATACAACAGTGATATTAACATTAGCCAGAGATCCAATATTAAACATATCCTCTTTCCCAATTCTATTGCCTCTCTGATGAGTTGATGACATTTTGATATATATCCTTTCTGAATTTTCACTACATACACATGCATGCATTCTAAATTGCTATTGTATTAGTGATTGTCTCAATGCTGCAATAAGACCCTAAATACTATTACCTTTCTCACAAATCACAATCATCCCAGGATGACATCATGCACAGAAGGGTGTGCTACTTGCAGCTGTCCCATTTTGCAGAAGAGGAGCCTCAAGGCTCACCAAGTCAGGCAGTGGACAGAGGGAACTGAACAGTAAATGGCAGGATTGCAGTTCATCAGTACTGATGACTGCAGAGATACTCTTTCGCGCTGCACTGAGAACAGAAAGAATGAAATCATTCTTCACATCACATACTTGAAACAGGAATCTCAGCCACCCGAAGACCTTCTTGAGTCTTCTGTTTGATCTACATTTAAAAACTTTACCCTTTCCCTTTTTTAAGCTTCTAGAATCATAGCAACATTACCTAGGTGAACGGCTAATTGCTAAGGATGCTACAGAGTGAATACGCTGCTCATCTCTTTTATTACACCACCCGAGGTACCAATATTACATCTTTAAGCAGCTGTTCTATCTGTGCCAGACAGTAAAAGCTGCTCCATCAACATGACTGTTGAAGCCTCTGATTTTTAGAAGCTTTGCCTTATGTAATCTTTTGTGGTATCATAAAATGATTATATTAAGTCTCCACACTAATTTGAAATGTGTCCAGTTTCCAGAATATATCTTTTGGAAGTACTACATGTCTTTAGACATGTATATTAAATTAAAATGTTATGTAACACAATGCCTCTCCATTCATTCTAACGTACTATAATTTATGTTTCAGTCATCATCTTCAAAAGTATAGTACCTAGAGAATGAACCAGAGGTGAACATTGACATACCCAATATAAGATAAGAAATGCATTGTAGTGTGAACAGCTCCTTGTGAAGTGAGAATAGGGGACAGCCTAATAGTATTGAACATAACTATTTTTAATACAGAGTACATTCTAATTTCTATTCTTCAGTCATGTAGCTGTGTGTTTCAGGATATGTACATATGTACATAAGCCTCAATTTCTTTGCCTGTAGAATGGGAATACAAATAATCCTTCCCTCTAATAATAGTTCTCAGGTCATTTAAAGAACAGCATCAATGGCAGTACAAAATTTCATCTAATAAAAGCATTCAGAGAGTCAGGTACACACAATCCGTAACATGAATGCAGGTGATACATAGTAAATGGCTTCACTATCTTTTAGAAGAGGCTGAGAAAAGAGATAGGAAGCACTTTCTAGAGACACTCAAATGGTGAGCTGATGGGACTTCAATTCAGTTTGGGTCCCAGTCTGCTGATTTCAAGGCCGGTGCTTTTTTTGTCTGAAACTCTTCCAGGATGAAAGAAGAGTGTAGAAGGCAAGAGCAGCAACACACACACACACACAACCACGCATAAGCATTAAGTGAGAGACAGAAAAGCAGGCACGTGCCTGGGTCTAACTTGGTTGGGTGGCTTGAACTGATGGTGTAGTAATGAAACAGATCAGGGCAGGAATTGCTAATGTGGTTATTCTTAGTGCTCACAGTTGTGAGCTACCTTTGCTGAAAACAGCCCTTGATATGTGTGCAGGCTCCTTGGGAGGAGCAAAGAGAAGCACATCTCATAGATGAGGGCAGCAACAGACTCGAGAGACGAGGGAAAGAAAGGACAAGGAACGGTGCTAGGGGGCAGATGCAGAGCCATTCAAGGGTGTACACTCAGTTCTTATTTGCATCACGATTCACACTGCAGCCCCACATTTTTTGGAATGTTTTTCTTCCAAATGTGCGGATCCTGATTTCTAGCAGGCATCTTTCTTGGGATCTGTCACTCCTACAGCATGTCTTCACTCCCCTCCTGTCTAAGTCACCTTAGATAAGTTCGTGAAAGCAAGAGGAGTAGTTGCCAGGATGTGGTATAGATAGCCTAGGGGAAATGAATGATGGGTGTGAGCAAGGTGATGTTTTAAAATGAAGCTACAGGCAGGACTACCCCATTACACAAATTCAGGAGTCACTGTCTACACAAAATACAATTACTAAGCACACTGTGTGGACAGATAAATATGCAACTATTCCAGGACATATAGACAAAATCATATACTTTATATGTATGGGTAGAGATTAAATTACATGCAGAAATACATTGCTAACTATGCAGATTTCCCAAGAATGGCTCACTGTAAATCTCTAACCAGAGACTACACTATTCATGGGTAATTCACATGAATTTTACTTAATAACATTGGAGGCTTTGTGATCTGTATTTCAAAAATGAAGGCAAGAAAATGAGTAAGGGTTCCAGACTGATTCTTCCTATGGTAACCCAGAAACAGGCTAGACTGGGTTTTGAGGTGCCCTCTTTGCTTCTGACAAAGCTCCTATCCAAGTTCCATTTTTATATTCATGTCATGCTTGACCAGCTAACAGGAAGGAAAAGATATTTCTCTGTTACAAAAGTCAAAACAAAGAATGTATGTGAATGGGAGCAAATGTTAATATGTTCCTTCCAGAGCCTGGGCCCACGGCATGCCTCATTGGGTAAAAACACTTTCCACCAAGCCTGAGAACCCAAGTATGATCCTGGTATTTACATTTTGGAAGGAGAGAACCCATGCTGGAAAGCTTCCTCAGGCTTGTATTTGCATGCATTAGTATGTGTATTCCCCACAATAAATGAATACATTTAATTAAAAAATTAAGAACCATTGGTATTAAGTCAAAGTAAATCTGATATTGGATTTGTTTCATCAATTTTTTGTAAAGTTGAGATGTAAATCTAGAAAAGAAAAAAAAAGAATTAATAGTAAGTAGCTACTTTCTGGCTTGCACCAAAATTATTTCCTTAGAAATTTAAATAAGTTAAAAAAATAAAGGAAGCATTTTCTGATTTTGTTCTTTTTCTTTAACCTAGCTTGGTACCAAATTGTCGTGTACCTTGGGGGAAATGCTCTTTTGAAATAGCGAGACTTCAAACAGCTTTTGTTCAGACCCCCAAATACCCCTAACTCAACTTGAAGCAAGACCAAGGGCAAATAAAAGCAGGTAGAATTCTGTGACAATCTGTTTTTAGCCAGACTTTGATCACAGTTTGAGATGGGGAATACAGAAAATGCTATTTTTAAAAAAAAAAAAAAAAAAAAGGCAATGCCCACAGGAATTCCACGTGCCACTTTATAAAAACTTACATTTACTGAGTTTGGGGAAAGTAATAAAACTATTTATTTAGAAGCAACTCTTTTCCATATGTGGGACACTACATTCCCCATGGGCCTTCCCATGTCCATGTTTATTTTTCTCTGGTCCCTAGTGATGAGCTCTTAAGAAATTCTCCTGTGATATGGTCCTCTCCTTCTGGAAAGGTAGGAGTCGTGAGTTGTAGCTTTGTGATTTTGGCATTCAACTACACAGGACCTGCGTTTGCTGGTCAGTGTGTACTCTCCAACAACTGTGACCTTGAGGTCACACCACTTAGGATCTCTTCTAGTCCTGACATGTTCAAGTAGTGTGGCCTTTGGAAAGCCAGCTGTACACAGAGTTCTAGGGTAGTTCTCGCCATGTACTTCTTAATAATGGGGATACATACTGAGTCACGGCACAAGTATCATAATGTAGGCTTGGACAGAGCTATGTGGCACCACTTCCTGCATACTTGGGCTGTGTGTATGATATATAGTGTTGCTCATATGGCCATGGTAAGCAAAGCACTGTAAGACTAAATTAAACGTAGGAGAAAACAATATGTAATGTATATAGAATATATAACAATATAATCAAGAGATGTGAAAAAAATGAGATGTATGTGCAGACTGCTGGTATGTCACCCAATAGAATATTTTATAGGAAATTGCATTCTTATAATACTATGATGATGAAAACTCTAAAAACGATAAAAAATAAAGAATAATAAATAGATAATACAGGAGCATTTATGTTTAGTAGCCTCGTTAAGTATTATGTATCACATATCATTGTATAACTACACTTTAAATGACCACCAACATGACACCAGACAAATGAGTCATGCATCTCTTGTATAATTGCAGTTTCGAGAGGCAGGAGGAATTGTCAGCTCTACTGTAATTTTAGGGAACCACTGGTATATACGAGGTTTCTTGTTGATCGTTATGTAACACATGATGGTACTTGATCAATCCTCATGGGATCAGGAGCATTTTCTTTCCTGCTTTTTGTCTTAGGTTTGATTGCCTATTAAAGAATAGTGTGCATCTTTCAGTGAGGATTGTCACTTCCCCAAAGGAGTGAAAAATGGGTTTGAGGGCAATAAAATACACCCCCCTGTGCATTGTAAAAGTAAACCATAAATAAAGTGCAATAGTGGATATACAATGTACTTGTGGGATTAGAATGTAAGAGATGGTTTGTGTGGGGGAGGGTAATCAGTAAACTCCTTAGGAATAAAAAAGAAAAGGGTTTTGGAAATTCTTTTAGATGTCATGTATGATTCTCATATCATCATAAATTTCTCATCTATTATATTATTTCCAAGATTATTCCAAATTTAAACAAATTTCTATTTTGTGAAGAGCCTAACAATTCTGTTTTCCATAAAAGGTTCTTTAAAATAGCCATTGGGCATTTTCAGAGTCTTCTCAGCTTCCATCTTTTTAACATTTTCATCTTATTCCCATGGTATATTTTATAACCTACATACCACATCCTCTGTCTGTCCAGTGATGCTGGAGTGTTTGGAACCAGATTGGACTTCTAAAGGAATCAATGAAAATGGCTTAACTGAAACTAAGGTTTATGTTTAGAACTCTATGCATTTGAATTTCAGTTATTGACTTTGTCATTTTACATGTTTTATTGTATACATTTCAAGCCTTATTCTGAGAAGTTATCCCTAGGGTTCATGGTATTAAATAAAGGTTAATAATCAGAATTGCACATAGAGATATTCCCTTTTAACTCTGCCTTTTTTAAAGACCATGACTTCAAATGCAGTCAGTCATATTTTTGAGTCAATGCATGCTAGACCTGTACCAAATAAACTTGAAGAGGACACATCCCATCCCATTACAGATAGAGAGCATGTAGGTGATTGTGAGAAGGTTGACCTTGACCCAAGGTAAACAAAAATTAAGTGGCCTAAGATGAGATAAAAGGGAAAGATGGAGGTAGAAGAAAAGACACAGAGATAAGTGGCTGAGAGCCTTGTTTGGAAACAGGCCCACAATAAAGATGCTGTTCTCAGAGACCAATTGCTCCCAACCACCTAGGTTGGCTTTGCTTCTGCTTTAAAAGCCCTCAGGTTTTTTGTTTGATCACCAACTTTATGTATCCACTTTTCAATGGATAGTAGAGTGTAGCCAAGATGACTTACGGCTCTGTAAACTAGGACAGAGGCCAGAGTGGACATGTGCTTCACTTACCCGCTGGGCTAATAATAGAAGTGGTTCTCATTTCTGCTTCTGTGTTTCAACATCCTCCTACCCCCAGGAAAGGCTCTGTGATGGTGTGACAGGAGGGAAAGTGCTTCTCATCATCTAACAACCAAAGAGAGGAAACAGAGAGAACTGAATGCGTGGGAACAAAATCCTTCCTGCACTTTGCTTGTGGAGAGCATCAGCTGGCCATTCACCAGTGCAGCCAGATCCTTGTTTTGAAGTCTTTTATCCATGGCATCATTGTTCTGACTAATGGTGAACAGTGTAATGAAAGAAATTTGGAAAAAAAGACAAAAATTGTCTGGTGATACCTACTTCTATGGGATTTTTAGTTCTCATCTGGAGCTTTCACTTTCTTTTGGGGGATGCTGTGCCTCTGGCTTTTCAGAGAACATTATGGAATAGCCTGAGCTTCCCCTCTCACCCCTGATCTATTCTGCACAATTACAGAAGCAGGCTTATAATCAGTGTAATTGAAGATCAGAGTTAATGAGGACCTCAGTGCCCGTGCAGTCCCCTCAGCAACACAAGGCTTCAGATTCTAGATAAGGGAATGATTGGGCTGAACTGAAAATCCATTTGGCTAATTAGATGATGTATATTCCCACAAGGCTGTGGGAGAAAAATGAATATATATGTATGTGTGTATATATATATGCATATATATATATTTAAAAATAAGGAAACATGACATTTTGAAGTTGAGATTTTGGCAGAGATTCACTTAAGAGTCATTGCTCTCTGGGAGGATCTAAATGAGTATCTCAGGAGGAATCTTACATTGCCCAATAAAGGAGGGAGGGCTTTTAATCTAAAGCCAAGAAAATAAGACAGACATCCAGAGAAAAATATGGGGAAAATGAGAAACAAGGAATAACACATTTTTATTTCCTTGTGATGTAGTTTTCATTCCCATAGAAATGTGGCAATTTATTCAGAGAGCTGTTTGACACTCATTTAACTTACTAGTGCATCCACCCTCCTAACTCTGCCTTGTATTTTTTTCTCAGATTCTCTGCTTATATCCAAATATCTTCTGAACCTCCATCACACACTATGAGCTATAAAGATCGTGAGTTAAACAAAGCATGGCCTTTGCATTTGAGAAATGATGAATAGATAGAATATGAAGTAAAGGGGAAAGAAGCACGGGCACACAGGCTTTCCTCGGAATTCTAGGTCTTATCACCATCCTTGCTATTCTCACATGCTGTATTGTTCAGTTAGAGTCTGGTACAGGGCTTGCTACCCAGTTTATATCCAGAATTACAGATGAATGAATGAATGACATAGCGTGTGTAAGTTCACACTAGATACAATTCTGTCATAAGTATGGCAAGGATTGGGATGTATGAGACAGGTAAGGCTTTCAGCTCTACTGGGTAAATTTCCGTGTACTACCCAAGCACCTTCTCTTTATACTTTGCAGTTTTAACCTCTTTTGTTATATCTTTGCTTCTAAACTTAAGTTAAACGCCAATTCTCAAGGTTTGCTTTCCAAGCTTCCTTGCTCTTTCAAAAGGAGAAACCAGCTTTTCAAATAATCCTCCCCACCCTATGGTTTGTAGGGCATGCACTTTGGCGTGTATTTGCTCTACATTATTTAGCTCATAATATCTTCAATGGCTACAACACATGTTTCAATTTCTAGGAAAACATTTTTACATGCAGAAGGCTTTACTAAGTGCTGAACAAATTAGCACACTAAACTTTAGCATGGACGTCTTTCTTTCACCATTTCTGATACAGCATGGTCTTTACACCTCCTTGCTCCTTCACGCAGAGCCTCTTTGCTCTGCTCTCTATTTTACTCATCCATATCTCAAGTCCATTAAAGTGAGTCTCTTCTCAAAATAGCCATGAAAGTGAAGTTCAGTTTTTTTAGTTTGAAAGTGTTGAGATTCTTAAAGTGCTAACCTTATTGTCTAGGTTTCATGGAGTGCAAATAAAATTAAGCTTGGCCAGTTAGATGGCCTGTCTACTTCATAATCCCAGGAAGAAGTGAGTTGAAGGTCACTGTAGTTAGACACGGAAATTGATTTCATTAATTTACTTTAACATTTGCTAAACCTTGAAGATGTGGCAAGTATTTTGCTCAGAAGTGGATTGATAAAGGCTAATGACTCCGCATATGTTCCTTCTAAGAATTCATAGTCCACCAGAGGAGGAGGTGCCTCTGGCACTATCTATGCTGCAGTCATCAAAGTGAATGTCCAGCCTGCTGGAGGAAGAGTGAAAGGACCACAGAAGACAACCCTACCAATGTTCCTGTTTCTCAAAATACCACCCTGGGATATGGGACGGTCACAGCTTTAGAGAATGAAAACTCTTCTTGCCATGTCCACTCCTGCCCCCGGGGAATTAGGCAGATTGTTCAGATCAGTTTTTTTTCTGTGTCTCCTATAGTCTTCTATGAAAAAGGAAAATGACTATCCCACCAGACTATTGTGAGTAGAATATGTAACATAATGTATCTCTCATAACACTCAAAGGATAGTAGCTTCCCTTTGCCATCAGAGTGCCTGTCCATCTTGGTAATATACCATTTCAATGATGTGAAAGATAAGCTACTAACTTAGTCCATTTATGATGCTTAGGCAGAATACCAGAGAGCCCGTGCCTTACAAACAGTACATGTGTATTTCTGAAGGTTCTGGAGTCTGGAGAGTTCAAGATCAGGATGGTGTCAGGATGGTGTCAGGTAATAGTCGACCTCCTGGTTCACTTGGGCTATCCTTCCTCAGTGTTTAAAACAGTTTTCTAAGTCTTCAATAAGAGCACTAATCCCAATTATAATAACTCTATCATCATGACCCAGTTATGTCTAAAAGGCTCAGCCTTCAAATACAAGTAGTCTATTATACCTGTTTTCTAGTCCAATTATATTTCTAATATCTGTTGATATTGTGTGTAGAGCTTTGAAGTTCATAAGAAAGCCAAATAATAATGAAAATTGCTGCCATGAGTCTATTTCATAAAGCGCCCAGCACTTTATCTGCATTAGGGAATTTGTGACGTCGTATCCTTCTCTCCATTAAGTGGTGCCATGCTCACTCTCCCAATTGCAGGGTGTTCATGTCTGGACCCTCTCAACTGACTGTTTCTTGCATTAACATCCTCCATTATGAAGGACTGTTTCACCTAAGGTTATTTCTGCTCCTCAGAAACAGCCTATAGTCCCACTCTGAGCGATGTGATGGTACAAGGACTTATCTTGATTTGGAACCAGTATGAAGGACCATCTACCGTCAGAGTGTTCATTGCAATCTCTAAAGCGCTCTTTCTGCATCTCCATGGCAATTTCTCCCTCCATGCCCTTTTCCCATGACAGTCTCTCCCTCTGAGTATTCCTTTAGATAGTCCTTACCCAAGGCAGATATATTGTCTTATGTAACCTTTATAACAGCATCTAGGGGGGTTGTCTATCCATGCTGTTCATGTGTGGTAACTGGGGTGGGGAGTTGCTTTCTTGCTCAAGGTTATACATCTATGAAGTAACAACATGAAGATCTGAACTCACATCTTGCTGGCTGCTCTCATTATCACAGCACTATGAAGCTTTTCTAAAGCAGCTGAATTAACCAAGCTCAGCCTTGGGACAGAGTTCAATATCCATACCTCAGTCTTTAGTGGAAATAAATACAAGAATTATCCATGTAAACAGCATGACTGTGCTTTTTGAAAGAAAACTCTGCAGTTGATTCTGATGTGTAGTGCCTTGCTCAAGGACCCATGAGACACGTTTCTGTTTGGGCTTTGTTCCAGTAGGGAAAACGTGGCTTTGCAAATACGTTTGCATAGATTTCCTTGCCAAAATTTTGAAATATGAAATCCAACAGACTCAATTTTTTTTCCTTTAGCTGCCAAGGACTTTAGGGCCAACTTCAAAAGGGGTCATTTCCTTATATCAGCTTGATGCCGCTCATCTACTCCTGCTGTTTCACATGGATGCCTCTGGCATTCACACTGAAAATCGTGTCGCCTCCTGTGCCTTTACATAGCAACTCCTTCTATAGAACGATGAACAGTCTGTGTCTGTGTGAGTTAGAGAATGGAAGCATTAGTTCCTGGCTTCAGACACTTAGACAGCCAGACATGGATTGATGTGACCTCATCTCTCTGACCATTTTTCACTGGACTACAGCAGATGATCTGATCCAATATTAGCTTAATCATAGGTCAAGAACAGTGTCTGATATGATCTGACAGAAGCCCCTGTTTGATGCAAAGGATGCTTAGAAACTGAAATACTCTTCCCTGGGAAAAACTGAATTACTTCCCTGGGAAAAACTAGATTTTCTGTTGGTGTTGTTGTTTTCTGGTGTGGTAAAGAGAAGCAAACAGGGTAGGAATGCTTAGTTATGCTAATTTTAGAACATAATTTTCTGTTCGCTGTGATGCAGGTTGATAGATCTACCACAAGTTCAGAGCTACTCTTCAAGTCTATTTAGGCCTATTCAGACTCATACTTTTTTACTCTGTGAAGCTTAACCTTTGCTTTGTGTGATTGTTTCACACACACACACACACACACACACACACACACACACATAATCATTTATAATATTATTGTAGCCAATCTGAGGAATCTTCTTGCCTCCTCCAATTGGATGTATATATGAGCATATGTGAATTTGTATAGAATATATATAATCAAACACTGTATAATTATACAATAATTACATTTAAAAAGATAATGTATGGTATGTGCATGCATATATGAATATGTATGTGTGATATATCTTATGAATTAGTGAGAAATATTTCAATTCATAGATTATAAAGCTTGAGGCTTTTTTGACCTACATAAGTTTCTATGAACATCTTTAAGTATTCATTGGAAAATGGGTTGGTTATAATAAAAGCTTAAATGTAAGCCTCTTCTGTCTTTTAGGCCCATGAGTAAAGCTCTAACTGGAAGTGATTCATAGCTACCATTCTAGTGGAGATTGCCATGGCCTCTTGATGCCGGCCCTTACCTGCTTCTCTTCCTGTACTCACCAAATTCCAAGCATCAAGCTCATTTGCTTGTTTGTTTGCTGCTTTTTGAGACATGGTCTTCCTCTGCATCTCTGGCTGACCTGAAAACCATTGTGTAGATCTTACTGGCTTGGAGCTTACTACCTTCCATCTTCTGAGTTCTGGGATTATAGGAGTATGGCACTAAATTCAGTATCAAGGTGTGTGTGTGTGTGTGTGTGTGTGTGTGTGTACATATAGGGACATGCTCATATGTGGTATCTTTCCTTAAAGGTTCTAGGAATTTCCTTGAAAATTCCTCTATTTCTTTGTCTACAACTGTCTATATTTCTGTCTTATAATTCTCCCTTTAAGTTGGGTTGAGAGTAGAGCTCAGAGGTAGAGCATGCACCAAGTACATTTGTGAGACCCTTATTTTGAATCACAGTACTACAAAAGCAATAACAGAAAATATAGCACACACTAGGGGGAAAGGCCTTGATTCCTTGTTTCTTCTCTTGCATGTAGATATTACCCGCTTAGCTCTGTAGAGCATTGGCGCACTCTTTTCCAAAGGGATGCCTGGGTAACAAGGATGGTCATTCTTCCTTTTGAAAATTTAACATTTAATCATTTTTACTAGAACCTATCAGGTACTGTCTACATACCTTACATCAATCTACTTCATTCTCACAGTTGAGGGGCTCTCATTAACATTTTTATTTGCAGATGCAGCAGCCAAGACCAGAGTAACTAAGTGACTTTCACAAAGTCAGTGTTCTATAAATGGTGATGTCTGGACCTACACCCAGTCCTAAGGACACACTTTTAACCACTTGGATGAACTAGGTCATGTTGACTCTTGACCCTTTAATGACACAGGGTAAAGGTCCTTCAACTGTTCTTAGCTAAGTGTGTTGTAACAACTGAGAGTGGATTATTTGTTTCTTTGTTCCTTTAGCACAAGCAATGACTCTGAAATTGAGGAGAAAGTAGCTGTTGCTTTCTGTTCACCCACAGGGAGCAGCTTTGTGGTGAGTGAAGGAAGCTACCTGGATATCTCTGACTGGCTCAATCCTGCCAAGCTGTCCCTGTACTACCAGATCAATGCCACCTCCCCATGGGTGAGAGATCTCTGTGGACAGAGGACAACAGATGCCTGTGAACAGCTCTGTGACCCAGAAACTGGTAAGTCATGAGTGTGGGACTTGAGATAAAGGTGTTGTGGACTTAAGGAGAGTCTGCATTCATTCCACTTAAGAAATAAGAGATTGCTGAGCCACTGACAAGGGATTCGATGTAAAGGTCAGTCAGTCCAGTCAATTGTTTAAACCATGTACTGCTATTTCCTGGTAAAGAGGAAATTCTTAGAAAACCACGAAAGCTCAGAGTTGGAAAAGAACTCCTAGGGCATCCAGCGCAAACTCAGCAAGACTGAATGTCTAAATGCCATCAGACACTGCTAAGTTCATGTCCTGTGTTCCTTTAAATCCATATTCTTCAGCAAGCTACTACTGTATCTTTAACTATTAGCAAAAGAAAAGAATTCCTAACATACATGTTTTCTTTTAAGTTTAAACAAATAAAGAATAAATAATAGACTATACAGCAGGTTATAAGAAGGGTGAAGTAGATGGGTGTGGGGGAAGAAAGGGAGACAATAAAAGTGGGCAGAGGGCATGAATAAAAGCAGAGTAGAGTGACATACATATAAAAATACCAAAGTAAACTCATTTCTCTGTATGATCATTTATGAAATAAACCTAAAATTTAAAATCTAATAATAATATAGAGAATTTCTCCATGTATTCATTTGTACATCTAATTAGCAGGAATTTCTTACAGCATGGTTTTTAAGCAAATTCCCTGACTAATGTAATCTGTATGTGAGTGTCTGTGGAAAGAACACCATATATGCACAGCCTCATATGGTAGCCAAAGGTATATATGCTTATTTATTTTAAATTAATTGAAATAAAATAACATTAAGTATTCATATCTTCAGTCACATTAGCCAAATTTCAAGTACTCCAGGACTCTGTATGACTAAAGACCACTGTCTTAAACAACCTGTATAAAGGATCTTTAGAAAGTTCTTTTGGAAAATATTGTAATAAACAAACTTACATACATTACATAGAGACAGATAGTTGATAGATAATAGACAGTAGACGTCAAAGCCTATGCAATGACAGCCTTGGAGGAGGGGGAGGGATTGTCACTGTAGATAGAAAGGCTCTTCAGGAAGGTGTTATTTGAACAAGTACCTGGCGATGGGAACATATGAAACCATGTCACTCTTGTAGAGTTTTCGAAATAGAAAGCCCTGCATACATCAATTCTCTGCAACAGGAACTCATACATTTGTCTTTTAATGGACAGTGGTAGGAATGCCAAGACACCTAGAGGAGAAGGAAGGAGTAGCAAGTACGGTCTGAAGTGCACATTTGGGGCAAAGGCAGTTCAGACCTTATATTAGGACGATGTGGAGCTTCAGACAAATGGAAATGTCTTTGAATATTTCTGAGCAAAGAGCATGTGAGTATGAACTCTGATCCATAATTTAACCGGTCCACTCTGGCTTCTGTGTGAAGAATCAGGTCCGAAATGTTAAAACATGCTAGCGCTGTAATCTAAGCAAGAGTTGGTAATGGCTTAGACCCTGAGACAAAGGAAGGGAATGGTGAGATATTAACAGATGCCGGACGACTTCAGTATAGGCTTGGCAGCCTGTGTTATTAGATATAGGATGTGAGAAATGGAGCACAGGCAAAGATGATCACAAATTTTCCAGTCTGAATGGAGAGACAAATCAAGTCATCACTTCTGGAGGCAGGCATGCCGTGAGAGGGTCAGGGCTGGGTGAGAGGTGTAAAGAGCAGGGTTGTGATATTAGTTCAAAAAAACAGCTGCATATCACACAGAAGTGGAGAAAGAACGCAGCAGTTCTGTGCTACTGAGGAAAGAAAGATGGGTGGCCCCTTTGCAGTATGCCTTCTCCACTTCATTTAATTGATAGAATGATGCTGAAATATCTCATACAAGAAACTTACTTATGCTGACAGATGCCCACTCCTATCTTGTGGCTCTTGTCTAATCCATGTCGAGTTCCTGCCTGCCTCATCATTGGTCTCAACCTTTTGTTTTCCTACAGTCTTAAGGAAAACACAGTTTGGGGTTGTTCCAGATTTTTCTTGGAGTTGTGTACAAATTCTTTACACCATCAAACAGGAAATGAATTTTAAGACTTACTGAATAGACATTATGAGTAAGGAGACTAATGTGTTGTGATTGTCATCCTCCTGGCTTCCCTTATTACAAATGATATGCAGACATACTAGGGTTAGGCAATCACAGTGCATATTTAATTCATCATTAAATATTTTAATTATTTAAAGCAACTGGTCAGAAGACAGACAACGAACTCAGTCTGCTAGTGGAGAAGATAGTCCAGGTTCTTATCTCTGCATACTTCTTGAGCCATGTGGGTGCAGCATGCTATGTCTAGTGCCAAAGAAGCTGCCTTTACCAGGTCATCCCTGGCATCCGTGATAACTGTGTATCTGTCAGATATCTGGATCCATCATACTGAGGAAGCAGGAGACTAATGGCTGCAAACTGTCAAAGTGAGGGAATGAAAAAGGAAAGAAAAGGTGTGCACTAATGTTCAAAATGGAAACCAAAATAAGAGAATAAGAATTTACTACAAGTCCAAGACTCAAAGAGAAACTCCGAACAGAGATAGAAATTTTTATTCAACAGCATCTAGATGTAATCCAAACCTTAGTGATGTTGTCTTACTCAAATCAACAACTTCATACACAAAGAAGGAACCATTTATTAATGCTGTTCAATTCATAATAGTTCCTGTCATCTACAAATAGGAAAACAGAAAGCCAAGGCTAGGAAAGAACTCTGAAAGTGAGGAGAGGCTTTCAGCAGGCGAACTATTGAATCTCTTCAGAGTAGGACCAGGATCTGACTTTGAATCTGTCTCCCTTAGTCTAGTCAAGAGCTGTTGAGACTCCCTTTCACAGCCTTTCCATGGTTCTACCAGGTACACTCTGGAATATCACTGAACTTCCTACACAGTCTCTTCAGACAATTGAAACTGGAGGAGGATCCGATCATATTCTTTGACTGAAACTCCTGATAGGCTGCTCTTGCCCCAGTGGATGGCACTACATCCATGCACGTCCTGACAGCACTAAGTGGACTCAGTGAGTTCATAAGAAAACTCAGGAAGTTTGAAAGTGGTAGAGAATACCACAAGAGTTAAAGGGAGCGTATGGGGTTGAAATTGACAAAGATTTGTTATATCCACCCATAAAATTATAAAACAATAAATGGCTAAAATAATAAAATAATAACAACAATAATAGGTTGTAAGTTACTATCATACAAATGAGTTTTCCTCTCCCCTTCCCCCCTGAAAATACACACACATGCATGGATATGTGCACACACACTTACATATGTGTACACACACACACACACACACACACACACACACACACACACACACACACACGTCCTAGAGCTGGAACCATGGGTAGAACCCAGAAGACCATCTCAGCTTTATGGATGTGAGTACTAATGTAAAAGACCAATGACAAGATCAAGATCCTGGCCAGCTGATGACAGAGCTAGGATTTATTCCCAGAGTCCTGTGTCCTAACCTAGTTATTTTCAAGCTCTTGGAGACAACAGAAATGGAGCTTAGGATTCTGTGTTCCAAGCCCATGACTGGCAGTTGTGGATGCTTCTGATCACTCACTATACTGAAGTGGAAAGGTTGCAGTCATTGCTCATCCTCAATTGCCTTCTCATGCTCAGCTTGCACAGCAACAGTCTCGGCTGCCATATTCACTGACGAGGTCTTTTTGACAGAAGCATGCTGGTGTCTATCTGCTCATCTTCATGCAGTTCATTGAACATGCCTGACCCTCACATTCTCCCATCCCTTTCTCAATTTTTTTTTTTTTTGGTCATTTTAAACAGCTTTCTTCTTTTACTGGGACACTAAGGGCACCATTTTTCTCAATTCACATTCAGTCAAAACACATTTCTTATCATTTTTTTATGAGCACTTTCCTGATTGAGAACTAATGAAAGATACCTGTTCCCTGTGGTTATATTCTTTGATGCTTTCATACGCCATTGTTGTTGTTGTGCTTGGTCATTGCTCAGATTGGGCATTTCTATTACCAGTGTGTTAATTTTGTGAGGGGATGAGGATAGGAGTCAAGATGTGTTTTCCCTCAATCTGTCATTAAAGTTCAGTGTGGTGCCTGATATTCAATAAGAGGAAAAAGCCTTCTAGAAACACTCACATACAACTATTACAATCTTTTCTCCACATCTGCCTAGATAAGAATTCATAATAAGTGCTTTCAAGGTTTAGAAAACTGGCTCAACAAAAACTATCCAGGACCCATTCACATTAACCAGGATTATCTGTCCTCATCTTCCCATGCCACCAAATCCCTGAGAGTGATTCTTTATATTGTTTTCACTACACACACTCACTCTCTCACTCGCGGGTTTTCCTCCTCCATCTGCTCCATCCCTTTCGGTGTCTCCTGTCATGACAGAAGGTACTCTTGCCAGCTGAAGCGTTGTCCATTCTTTAATCATCAACCTTCTGAAAACTTACTCACTTAATTGCCTCTTTTTTCCCTCAGTAGAATAAATAAGTTCTATAAATTATTAGAGTTCTTTGATTACAGTAAAGTTAAAATTCAGTTATTGTTTAAAGATTTGCCCTACCTCCTACAACTTAAGCTCATAGGTTGAGAGCTTTTGTGTAGTTTATCCCTGTATCCTTCCTAGCCCAATGGCGAGCAAAATAATCTCTTTTATAAACCACTCAAACCACTTAAGGTATAAAGAGATAGGAGTATCTGTAAGTGAGAAGTCAAAAATGAGAACTAAATATACTTTTGTGAGCTTTGACTCAAATCCACAAAATTGATTCATTAGAATCAATTCAAGCAAGAATTCCTTAATTCCTCATTTTATTAGTCTCTGTGTTAGGGGCAATGGGAAATCACAGATATATTGGATAGTGATCTTTTCTTTGTGGATTTTACATTCTTAAAGGGATAAAAAGAATATGATAATATAGCTATTATAAAAAACATAGTGTGCCATAAATCAAGAAAAATGTATTAAGTAAGTGCTTCCTTCCTGGAGAATAGTGAGAAATGTATTGGATACAGAATTTCAGGGCAGGTATTGGGAGAAAGACAACCTTTTAGTTCAGTCTTGGAGAATCACTGGGGATTGTGCATAAGGAGAGTGCTTAGCAGAGAGCTCAGCATTAAAATAGGAAGAAGAAGGTGTATAAAGACACAGAGAGTACAGAATAGTACAGTGGTCTAGCATCTAGAAATATCCTGGATGTAAGTGGAGACAAGGTAATAAAGAAGAAACAGGGTACAAATTGGGCAAATAATATGAAACAGACTCATAAGATGCTTATCCTGCCTGGATATGTAGCTCAATGGCGGATCATATGACTAGGATGTGTAAAGTCCTTAGTCTTAGGCCTAGCACTTCAAATTTGATTGATAATTAATTACATTATTGAAGTACTTAATATTTTAAAAATAAACACCAGGTTTCAGTAAGGTGATTAGACACTGAAATAGGGAAAGTTATTCCCATATTTAACCTCAACCATTCATGGACGTCTAACTTTCCAAAAGAACTTCTGGACTGACTACTCAATTAACTGAAATCCATCAAGAATGACAATTTTGGAGTACCTAAGAAAGAATTAAACCACTCCCCAAGCCTTGTGAATGTTCTCTTTTAGATCTAGAAGAAGTAGCATAGCTTCCTTTAAACAAGCTGTATACACACAGAGTGTGAAGTGTTTAAGAAAGAGAGCAGAAAAGTTGGAAGAATAAGTGTGTAGAGGGAGAGAAAAAGAATTAGAAATGGGTTTGGGGGTAGATTCTCAATAAAAATAATAATATGGTCATAATTTGGAAACTAAAGAACCACCGCCTTCTGTGAATCAGTTCATGGATATGAGCAAAGTCATCATGGAGGCAAACTTTGGACATCATGTCTCAGAGTTTATATTCAAATCTTGATAAGAAGGACCATTCCTTTCAAGTGACAGAGAGAGCAGACATAATGAGAAAGATGCTATATGTAGAGAATGAGTGTGTGTGTGAGAAGAGATAGAGAGATAGAGAGAAGGAGAGAGAGAGAGAGAGAGAGAGAGAGAGAGAGAGAGAGAGAGAGAGAGAGAGAGAGAGAGAGAGAGAAGAATATATTTTCCTAGCTGAATGATATTGCCAAGCTCCAGGAATTTTAACAGATAGTACCTCTTACAGAATGACCATGGAGTGGGAAGCTAGGTGCACTGGAAACAGTTCATGTATGCTCATGAAAGTCACTGTTAGCAAATATTCCCAACTGTTGTTCAATGATATCACATGATGGTCCTGGAAGTTGAATAGTCTGACTATATTTAAATCAAAAAATCTGGTAAACACCACAAGCTAAAGCTTTATTTTCTTAAAAAAGACAATCAGTAAACATTTACTCCCATAACACTGGGTGGGATGCAAAGAGACTAAGCAAGTACTGAGATAATGAAATGCTTTTTCTAGATCTGAACATATCACCAAAGCATGGCATTGTACTCCTTTCCATAATAGAGAGTTCTTACTCTTCATCTGTCTGAAAACAGAAGGCAACCCAAGGCCACAGCTAGACAGTTGAGAAGAGTAAGTTTCAACACTCAAGAGCATTCTTATTGGTAATGCGTTGTGATGGGACAACTTTGCTGAAATTCTGTATCTATGTGAAATGTTTAATTTTATATATAAAATATATAAAAACTAACTAATAGGCCAAGTAACTGCAGAATACTAATTATTTATAGTCATATAGTGATTCTTCTCATCTGGTTAGCCAGTCTGTTCAAGCATTTGGAAAACCAGAGTAGAATTGTACTGTACGCCTGAGTCAGAACCTGCTCTAGATCTTGACTTCTTTGTCTATTTGTAGAGTTGTGGCTCAATCACTTAGCCTATAAAGGATTCCTTTCATTGTAACTATAAAATATGAGGATAATTCCTAATGTTTATCATGCATTAAGAAAGAAGAAAAATAAAACTTAGCTATGAAGTAATGAAGTACCTGATGAACGAGAGCACTCATTTATGTTACTCTTATTTTTTGTAATGAGTTCTTTATAATATCTTCATGAAATACTTAGTTTCATAAAAAGCATTAGATTATAAAGGAACAAAACAAGAGATTAGCTTACCTTCTCAAGTTAGCATACATTATAAAAGGGAAACTTAAAATAAGATAGATATCCTTATACATTGGCCTTATACTTAATCCTTATATAGTTTTGAATCACCCACATTGAAACACATCACAGATTCCAAATCATAATGTTGTTCCTTGACACAGATTTGTTACTTGCCCTTGACTATGCTGTACACTATGAACTTTAGAGTTTTTGTCTTTAGCAAAGCATTGAGTGGGAATGTATTTTAATGCAATAACAGTCCCTAGACATCATGTCATCTGATCTAGTGAGGAGAATTGGGAAATCAAAGGCCCAGCAACTTTGCCATTTTCACTCGATAAATTAGTGGCATGATGCAAATTATAATACTAAATAATTCCTAAATACTTTTCAATTTGGCATTCTTGTTTCTATGACCTTCTGATCACTAATAACTTAAAGAATAAGTGTGATTAAAACAATTTATATATGGCATTTATGGAAAATGGAATTTTCTTTGCACAATTGAGATGAATTTTACTCATATTCCACCATCACATCTAGTTTATTTTCATGTCTTCAATAGCTACTTCTCATTTGAAATAGCATGTTAAATGAGAATATAATGTGTTTCTATAGAGTGTTTAGATTATTTTTTGAGCCATATGTTAATAAAGTTCAAAGGACATCAAAGGACTTTATAAAACTGTAAAGAACAAGACTTTTCAAAGATGAAGAATGTTCCTGATTTAAAGGTGATGGTGGCATTGAGATGTGTAGGTTTTATAGAAGACATATTGATGTGGAAAGATGTGTATGTGACATGCACAGTTAAATAGCTATGACATAATTGCGGATAGTAACTTTTGATACAGACTGAGGATAAAGAGACTGTATTTTTTAAAAAATACTTGGCTTTTATTCTCCTTATTACTTGCTGTATCAAAATGAAAGAGTTCCTGAACCTACATTTTTTTAAAAATCTAGAATGTATGAACAAATCATCTAATAGATGGATGGGCAGATATTTTAATAGTTAGAAGGGGTGGAAATCAAGTTTCAGTTGCTAGAGGATTATGTTGGTTTGGTCAGACTTAGATGATAAATTAGGTGTCAGCACCATGGAGAGCACTTGGTGCGGTGTTGCTGAAGATACTGTGGCTAAAGCATGTCTGCCTTTACTAGAAACATATCAAACTAAATTTCTTCTGGAAATCACTTGACATAAGGTGGGCATTGTTGTAGGAAATCCTATAGACAATAGCTACCCACTCACTTTAGTGAGGCCTCTTATACTATCTATGCCCATTTAGAGCATGCATCTGGTCTCTTTTCTGGCTGTAGGATTTGGTTTCTGTTCTCCATTCCAGCAGAGGATTCTTATTTGTGAGTCTACCCCTAAATAAATAACCATCTATTTCTCAATTCTGAGATAGTGTGAGATTTCTTATAAGCGTCCTTCTTCAGGGCATGTCCAGTTTTCCCCTGAACTCAAATAAAGGCAGATCTGTCCTGGAGTTTAGAAATAGTCCATTGGCTAATTCTCCATGAAGCATCTCTCTTATCCTCAGAATATATAATGCTCTCCAACTCACCATTCTTTGTTGCTGAGCATCATTAGATCCTTGATCAAACACAATCTGTTAAAAGCATAAATTAGTGATTATTGTTAACTTTTTTAGGTGTGCAAATATTGTAACAAGTTTTTAAAATCATTTTCAACAAAAGCTTTAAAATAACTGCCACAATTATTTTGTTTACATGTAATTAAATGAATTGGTATAAAGGCCTTTTTATCTCTTCAGATCAATTCATTTGGTTCAGGTTCGTTATTTGGGTATGGCAGATGGCGTGGTAGACAATGGACAGACACACAGTTAAGAAAATCAATGGTAAGTGTTGGTGAGCCACCATGAGATACACAAATACTAAAGTGACAATGTCAGAATTTGTGAGAGCACCGTTGTGAGACTTCATATCATTATATCAATCCTCATACGTATACTTCCAAATGGTTATTACTTTCATTTTCCATATACAAATCTCTATTTTTAGATGGCTTATTTATATATTTGCTTAACATCACTATCGGAATTTCATCAAGACTGAATGACAAACTACCATTTTTGATAAAGTGTTGTGCAAAAGAATTTGTTTAACAATGAAAAAAAAGATAAAGACATGATAGCATTTTCACTTCAGTTAGTATTTGCAGAGAATTCTCAGAGGTAGACGTGAATGAGTCCTTTGGACAAAACCTTACAGAACAAATCAAGTTAAAAAAAATAAAAGGACCAAATTGGATTAAGAACAAGTGAGGAATGAAGAGATAGAACTAGGAGATAGATCTCTTACAACATTGGTGAACTGTAGAGAAATTATGTTATATTTCTACTTGGTTCTTTTACTATATTTGGGTTGAAAGCATTGTGAATGTTAAGTTGTGCAAGAGGATTGTGGTCTGTTATAAAAAGGGTGATCTGGGTCAAAGGTGAGGTCATGAAATTTTAGAGAAGCTGCAACAGCCCACAACAAGCTTGACTGTTCAAAAATTGAGGACAAGAAGGTTACAGTGTTCCACAAAAGGAACTGTAAAAGTTTTTCCTTATAGAGAACTTTCCAGTGTCACTGAAAGTCAAGACAATGTTGCCGTGAACTTGAAAGATATTGTGAAAGGTGTTAAGTCTCACATTGCAAAGTGGCAAATAAGAAGGCGGCCTGCACTATCTCTGACAGCCATTTCGAAGGGACAAAAGGAGTGATGATACATATACAATCTTTCAACATTTAAATTAGATAGCATTTAATTTTATCCAAGTATATCAAATATTTTATTCCTCTGCTGACAATTGTTTATGCCCTGATACTTAAAATAGTAAAACCTGTCATCTAAATATATTGGTAGAACTTATAGCCAAGGGTTTACGAACAAAAGTTTGGAAATAGGTGACAGTGGTTAATCCATGCTTGTGATAGACAATTACCCCCTACCTTCTAATGCTGGGTCATTTCTGCTCATTAATATGATGGGGGCTGTCAAGGTGCTATTCTCTCTGCATGACCTGTGTGCTTTTCATCAGCTTTGCTTTTTATGTGCTCTTCTTTAGTTCCTTCATCCTCATTATCCTTTGCATTTCACCTTAAATGGCCTAGCCTCAAAGAAGCACCCTTCTAGCCTAGGTTATTCATTTTGGGTTCTGTACTTTAGCACTCCATTTTTCTTTCTTAGTAAGCATATGAACATGCACACTGAGGTAGAAGTAACCAGGCATGTTAGCCTCTTCTAAGTCCTTCATAGCTATCTCACTTAATATCTTAATTGCTCTATCATGCAGATACAATCATACAATCAAACTGTAGTCAAACCAAAACTAAATGTATATACTGGTATTATATCCATTTAAAAAGTTGTTAAAAAGCCAGACCCAAAAAGAGGAACATGGGATGTACTCACTCATATTTGGTTTCTAGCCATAATTAAAGGACAGTGAGCTTATAATTTGCAATCCTAGAGAAGCTAAATAAGAAGGTGAATCCAAAGACAAACATATAGGCATCCCCCTGAATATTAACCTTCATCAGGCGATGAAAGGAGACAGAGACAGAGACCCAAATTGGAGCACCGGACAGAAATCTCAAGGTCCAAATCAGGAGCAGAAGGAGGGGGAGCATGAGCAAGGAACTCAGGACCGCGAGGGGTACACCCACATTCTGAGACAATGGGGATGTTCTTTCGGGAATTCACCAAGGCCAGCTGGCCTGAGTCTGAAAAAGCATGGGATAAAACCGGACTCGCTGAACATAGCGGACAATGAGGACTACAGAGAACTCAAGAACAAGGGCAATGGGTTTTTGATCCTACTGCACGTGCTGGCTTTGGGGGGGCCTGGGCTGTTTGGATGCTCAACTTACTAAACCTGGATGGAGGTGGGTGGTCCTTGGACTTCCCACAGGTCAGGGAACCCTGATGGCTCTTCAAGCTGATGAGGGAGAGGGACTTAATCGGGGGAGGGGGAGGGAAATGGGAGGCGGTGGCGGGGAGGAGGCAGAAATCCTCAATAAATAAATAAATTAAAAAAAAGTTGTTAAAAATCACCAAAGTGTAATAGAAACTATTAGCTGAAGTTTCATTTCAGAAATATTAGATGTAAAAAATGTATGTATTTATATTGATATAAGGATGCATTGTTAGCATCATTTTACATATGAAGATATTAAATTACATGTAATTAATTTTTTATTGAAGTCACTTCTGAAGTGGTAGAGTCTGGAGTTTATTCCAAAGTCTGTCATCAGGGATTTTTCTCTGAACCACAAGTCTATGTTATCAAATGCAGTTACAAGTTAGAATTATGCATTTCTTTGTATCATTCCATATTTACTTACTAGCTGTCTGAAGGATTGCATGATATATAAATACCATGAATCTTTCTGCCTGGCTACATTAAAATTCTTGTGGAAAATAAATGTTCTGCTGATCTCTGGCTTTAGTGGTTATTGAACAAAGATGACCAGGAACTCTTGATAGTCGAGAACATACAGCTCAGATACCTAGGAAACTGGTTCCAATACAAGTTTCCACATTTAATGTAGGTGTTATAGTCTAGAATGTGTGCTGTACTTCTACTTTTCCAGGAGTCAAATCTTAGCCCCCTCTACTCTCATCTACAGTACTTGGATGCTTTGGGGACCCTTCCTGTACTCCTGTTTTTCCTTCCAGTGAAACAGAAGTAATAAGATAAACAGCCCTTGGAGGCTTATTGTGAGGATTAAGCTAGATAAAGTGCATTAAGCACTTAGCACATAAGCCTTGAGTGTAAACCAAAGCAAACTTTATTATAACAGCTGTGATAAAAACATGAACTGAATGAAACAAACATCATGGGATCCCAAAGAAAAGCTCAGTTACCATGACTCTGGCCCTAACAAAAAACTGCTAAAGTAGTGAGAAAAGATGACAAGATGTGTCAGGAGTCAGGAGAATGATTCTGATAGAGCTCCACTGTGTGGTGGTAATGTCTAGTAGACATAAATCGTACTTAAATTAAAATGCAAACTCATTAAAGATTCAGCCCATTGACTCTATTTCCATGTTTGAGATGCTGCATAGCCACATGTGGCCAGTGACTGCCATGTAGGAGAACTTGGATATATAGCAGTGCCACTGCTGCAGCAAGTTTACTTAGCACTGTGGAAGAATAAATTACCAGAACTGTATTTTGGTACACATTTCCTTTCATTGAAAATGTTTTTCTAACAACAATACCATTGGAGGCACTGTGTTACACAATGGGATTCACCATGGCATTGCAGAGTCTGCAAACTATATCCCACTGACTAAATGATATTTAGTATAAATGAAGTTTTATTGAAACATGGCCATGCTGATTAATCTCAACATTAAGCTGTGAAAAAAAAGAGTTTAAAACTAACAACCCTATTGTTTGGAAACCCGAAGACATTTTCTATATTCATATATTTAGGAAAAAAAGACAGCGTATTATCTCTTTAAGGAACTTGATTCAGTACTTTGTCAGCAACAATGAGTAACTCTTTGAGTAATTTTTTATTCAGTCATATATTTGCTTATTTAACAATCAGTGGATATTTATGAAGAATCTTAATGAAAACAGGTTAAAGGCACAGATGGAGAATAGAAAATAGAAAGCTTTCATTGTGGAGTTTACCGTCTATGGCACCAGGAGGCTGACAAGAGTGAAAATACAATGTAAAGTAAAGTACATCACATGCTGGAAAGAGATGGTGATGGTGGTGATGGGTGTGAATGTGTATGTGTGCATGCACTGTGAAGAGGATTGCATAGTTTCACTGATTACTCAGCGTGGGCATCATTGGATAAGTGAGAGAAATGCTCTCTGAAAATATCCAGGAAACCATCATTCATGTAAAAGTGTGAGCAAGTGCAAAGACGTTGGATATTGAGCCCCATATTTGCAAGAAAAATGGTCAAAGGTGTACTGTTATGCACTGGAAGCTAAAAAGTGTTAGAGGATGGGATAAAGGCATATGGAAGAACTGTATATCCATCAGTTCACTTGCTCTGACCCTGAACACAGTAAGGAACCATGAGAGCATGCTGAGCAGAGGAGAAATGGGCATTGCCTAGCTTATATTTTAAGATAATTATTAAAATACCAACTGTTGTAGGAAGGCCACTTGTTTGTTCCTGGATGCTCAGCCCAGAAATAACCACACAGAAACCATATTATTTGCAATACTGTTTGGCCAATAGCTTAAGCATATTTCTGGCTCACTCATATCTTAAATTAACCCATCTCCATTAGTCTATGTATCTTCACAAGGCTGTGGCTTACTGGGTAAAGTTCTGGAGTCTCACTTTGGTGGGTCTACATGGCTTCTACCTGACTCCATCTTCTTTCTCCCAGCATTCATTTTAATTTTCCCCACCTATCTCTATTCTGCTCTACTCAGGCCTATGACAGTTTCTTTTTAACTAATAATATTCACAGCATACATAGGGGAATCCACATCAACCAACTACCAAAAAAAACCCTCTAAGGCAATAAGGCTAGAGGCAGGAGTAGTAGAGAGACCAGTGGGAAGCCCAGGATGAAGATACGTGTCACAGAAGGGGGTGGTTTCCTTTAGGTACTAACAGTTTGGTGGGATGAAGTGGTTAGAATCTAAATAATGCACTTCTTTCACTGCTTTTGTTTGGTGAGCACCAATTATATGCCAGACAGGATGCTCAGCATTGGAAACAATGTGTTAAAGTACCTAAAGAGCCTCATGGAGTTTCCAACAAACGAATTTCATGATTTGACATCAAAATTGGGGAATTTATTTGTTATGATTCCAATATATGAAAAACTCCAGTCCCTGTTTTCATGCTGTGCTTGAAGACAAAACCAAGGAGAAGATGACACCAAAGACCTACAACATGGGAAAAGAGACATCTGAATAGATAAGTAAAATGTAAGGGGCTGAACAGAACTTCACTGGCCACAGCTAGCTAGAGGTAGAACACAGTACAGTAAGTACGGGGTATTGAACACAAGGGTATTTTTCCAAGCTGATGGCCTTGCACTTACACAATCATCAGTGTCTTCTTAAAGTTGGACAAGTAGAACTATTAATTGATGACCGCAACCACTATTGCATCAATGGGCACATCTTACCTGCCAGGATAAGACTGTTGAGGGCAGTTCTCCTCTACCATCCTGTATAGAAACTTCAGGTGTGCTGAAGGCTAGCCAACAGGAGGAATTACCTGGCTTAGCTGGATTTATTTATGACACCTGACCAGACAATGTGGTATCTTGGAGAAATGGAAAAGATAAAAGATGAAGGCATGTGAGTAGGGTCAACCAAAACTAAATAAATAAGAACAAAAAAGAACTGTAAGGAAACCTGACGTATACTGTGCCCACTGTGGGGAAAGATTAGAAGGGGCATGTTGCATGGGTGGCTAAAGCTGGTCAAAGAAGTCATGGGCTATTCAATGAAAATCTGTGCCAAGTATAGGCCAAGTTCTTACAAGTTGTTGGTCAGGGAGACCTATGAAGTCCTAGTACCAACAACACAGTCATTGTGCAAGTCTTTTCTTTTTCTTTGTTTTTCTTTTTTCTTTTTTTGGATTTTTCGAGACAGGGTTTCTCCGTAGCTTTTTGGTTCCTGTCCTGGAACTAGCTCTTCTAGACCAGGCTAGCCTCAAACTCACAGAGATCCGCCTGCCTGTGCCTCCCGAGTGCTGGGATTAAAGGCATGCGCCACCACCGCCTGGCGTGTGTATGTCTTTTCTAACACAGGAAGGTGGTGTTGGCTTCCGTCAATGCTTTAGAGAACCTGTCTTGAAAGGGTGTGTTCAACAAAACTCATTCCTGGTAAGCATTTCAGTAGAGAACATGTAAGGCACATTGTCTCATCCAAGCTTCAGGAATGTCTTTATTTCATGAACACAGAATCCAAAATTGATCCAGTCACCAAGGAGGGGGTCATAAAAGAAACTACTGAAAATCTGTCTGGATTAATGGTGGTCCAGTCTGGTTTTAGAGAGTCAGTAGAGACAAGACAGGAAGAGTATGGGCATTGAAATCAAACAGAACTGGACCGAAACTGTGGCTCTGCCCTTGACTCTAGGTACATTTCAAATAATTCAATTTCCCTAGGCCTCAATTTCCTATTCTTTTAATAAGGAAAAAGTGTTCTCCTTTACTGTTATTGCAATGATTGTAGCCAGTACCAAGTATTTGGTGCATTCCATGGTGAATATACATGGTAAGCAAATAGAAGTTATTAAATTAGGGGCAAGAAGGGGCTCCCCAGAGTTGGCAGTGATGAACCCACAAAAGACTTAGTGATGATAGAGTGGAAAGCACAATGATAGGTTTCTGAGCATCAGGGAACTCCTGGCAGCTGTTTAAAACAGCACTTAGCAATAGCATGTGCCTTTTCTCAGGATGTGATTCCATCTGATTCCATTTGATTCCATTGCTCTACATCATCCTCTCCCCTATCCTTTCTCCATAGGCTGGTAATACACAGTGTGATTTAGAAGTAGAAGTGTGTGTGTGTCTCTGTGTGGTGTATTAGTTATGTTGTTGAAGGTTCTCTTGGAAAAAAAAAAGGAAAAAACTTCTCTAAATGAGTTTGGGTCTATATCACACAGCAGGGGCCAAGGCATGGTTTAATGTGGCCATACCAGGAGTCTCCCTCAGGACATAGTAATTATTAATATAAGGTACACCAGGCAAGCAGCCCAGGTGGTTTTGCTTGATGCAGTATGAAGAGCCTGATACCTCTCATGGATCATAAAGGGGCAGAACTGGACAGTCAGATTCTAGTGAAGCTGCAGATGGGGTACTTGAACATACCTTGCTTGATTTTAATGATTCATGATTGTCCATCAATATACAAGAAAATGTACCATAAAAATATTTTGTGAAAGAATATGTACCTCATGGGTGTATTTAGTCTTCATTTTGAAATTTATCAGCGTGATACAAATACACATTTGATGAATTTTATTTTGTTATTTCCTGGGATTATAATATTATAGATAAACGGTGATAGAAGAGAGAGGTGATGGATAAACACACATAAATAAATATAAAATAAATAAATATAAATATACACAGAAAGAGGCAGAGAAACTCAGAGAGAGGCATAGGCAGATAAAAAGGAAAAAGATTGAAGGATCATATATAAACATGTGGGGACTCATTAAGTAGCTAAACCCACTAACCTTTACCTATTTTTTTTCAGGTTATTTTCCTTTGCACTACTTTAATTATTTCTAGTCACCCTTAAGCATCCACATCTTGTTGATAAGTGGGTAAAATTACTAGTTCATCAATTACCCATTTTTTCTAAAACTTTGCCATGGATTAAATTGAATAAAAAAAATCACCAATGTTTGAAAAATTGAAATTCTCATGGAGATGTTTGATGACATTTCGAAGTGTCAGAAATCTTAAATTTAGATCATTACTATTGCATGAAAATGTGGCTTTTATTTTCTTAAAGTCAAAATTTTGGCTATGTAAATTAATAAAGAGATTAATTGAAACATAAAAAAATATGTATCTCAGTAACAAGAATTGTAGTATTTCACAATTAGATTATTGAAGGAAAGGGATGGGCTAAAGATTGTGGTGTGCATGGCTTGTTGGGGTGGGAAATGCAAAAAGAGTAAGGTCCATAGAAAGGAAGAGGGAAAAGGATTGAAAAATGAGACACTGAGAGAATTGAGGGAGGGAGGAAGGGAGGGGGAAAAGGGAGGGAGGGAGGAAGGAAGGGAAGGATGGAAGGGAGGTCAAGATACATCAGAAAAGAGGTATGGGATTAGCATGGTGTGTCTGTATTCTTCATTGAAAGCAGTTTTAAGTGCAGTATCTTATTTAATCTTTAACCCAACTGCCAAGTATGGCTACATTATGTAATTTATTAGTGGTTAAAACAAAACTAAGGTGGCCCTGTGTGTTTAACATGAGCTTCTCTGACTCTAACCTTGTTTCTCTTGCTGAAAGTACTATATTCATAGAGAAAAGTAGACAATACAGAATGTAATGATACACAAAGGAAAAGACAGTGGCCGAGAAGTAAGGGCTAAAATGAGAGTCATGAAGCAGAACTTTGACTAGAAAGTGAGGGAGAGCAATAGACCACATTCCGATGAAGTCAGCACTGACATTAGCAATGTGAGAATTAATTGAGTTCAGTAGAATGTGCATATTACGTCAAATAGCATAATATTCCAGATGGAGAGGACCAGCTGTAGCAGTTCTCTGCTTTCTTTGGGAAGACAGCTATGCCCTGACCATCTCCATACAATGGAGTTGGAGGTCAGTTTGAGATTCTACTGCAATAGAGTGGAGACATGACATAAATTCCTGTAGCTCCTACATCTCCCCATGTGATGACTAGACAATGGCAGAGGTCCTGTGCTACTTAGATCCCATTGGGCACCATTCTTCTCAGATCACTTTATCATGTTTTGTGACATGACTGGTATGGGCTCGACATGTAGGGATGGACCTTCGTAGCCAAAATTAACTATTCTGCTAAAACTCAGTAGTCTTTTAGCTTTAGTTGCATAAATGCAATTTGACTCTGCAGTCCCTAAGATAGCTAAGCGTTTGTGGGGATATACACCAGTAAGTCTGTTGTTCTCTCTTTCTCTTCCTCTTCCTCTTTCTCTACTCTCGCACTTTGCCTCCCCTTCTCTCCCCCCAGAGTTAGCAAACCTTTTACAAAATGCATAATTAGCCTGAACTTAGTTTATTTTGTATGTTTCACTTTACTTTCTCAGGTTTTGTTCATGTAGGCAACAACAGCATTATTAATCATCATGTGTTCTGACTAACTTAAGTATATAGTTTAGCCTCACATCAGTCTCACAAATGGGAGAGGACAGAGCTCACGTTTCCCATTTTTAGAAGAGAATTATGAATCTCAGAGGGGTAAAACAGCTTGAGGGAGGCCAACAAGCCGTTTTCAGGAAAACAGCTCAGGGTACCATGTCTTTGATGACCACACTGCCTCATTTTCAGTCATTAAGATCTGCAAAAGTACAATGGATGAACAGGTTGGGTCATTTAGTTAATTTGCATGAGATTCAAGGTAAATTAAGTGATGTAGGGTACTCCTCTGTGTGCTGTGAATATGTTTTATTACCATTGGTTAATAAAGAATCTTTTTTGGCCTATGCATGGCAGAATATAACTAGATGGGAAAGCCAAACTGAATACCTGGAGAAAGAAGGTGGAGTTGAGAGAGATACAAGCAGTTGCCAGAGAAGCAAGGTGTGAAGTAACAATTCATAAGCCTTGTGGTAAAATATAGACTAATAGAAATGGGTTCATTAAGGTTGTAAGAGCTATATAATAATAAACCTGAGCTAATAGGCCAAGCAGTATGTAATTAATATTAAGCCTCTAAGTGGTTATTTTAAAGTGGCGATGGGACCAGGTTGGAAAAGAAACTTCCAGTTACAAATGGTGCCAATGCAGGGCACATAGCTCCTCATAAAGCCTGAGAAAGCTTTTTATAAAAAGGATTCTAAACACACAGAAACAGAGCCAGAAACATCTTCTTTGTAGTCACATTTTTTTTTCAGACAGACTCTATTTGCTGGCTTTGAACAGACACACTGTTCCTTTAAGAGACAGCTTTTTGGTTCATGCTGGCCACTGGGACAGCTTTTGAAGAGGTCCTGCTACAGAGCACTTGAATGGGGTTTTGTGGGCTGCATGATACAAGCTGCTTGATGAGGAGGAGGACTCACTGTGTCTCTAGAGTTGGAATGGTAAGCATGGCTCCCAGAGCTTTCAGGGAATGTACCTCCACTATGTTGGAAAGACAAAAAGGAAGGCACCAACAGCTTTGGTTGTAGACATGTCCACTTAGCATTTTAAAATCTCTCCTGCCGGGCAGTGGGGGCGCATGCCTTTAATCCCAGCACTCAGGAGGCAGAGGCAGCCGTATCTCTGTGAGTTCGAGGCCAGCCTGGTCTACAAGAGCTAGTTCCAGGACAGGCACCAAAAAAACTACAGAGAAACCCTGTCTCGAAAATCCCAAAAAAAAACCCTCTCCTGATCAAAAAATGATTACAAATATGCAAAACACAGATTCACAAACAAAACAAAACATGGCACAGTATGTTTTTAAAAATTGTGTAGCCTTAAAAATGGGTTTAGGCAGTTATATGAAAAACTAAATATTTTAAACAAATAAAACAAAGTCTTTAAAGAAACTCAATAAACTTTAAATAAAAGTAACTTAAAAGCCATGTAAAAATGGAAAATAAACAGAATGTGGGTTATGTATACTATTGTGCTTTGTTTGTATTTTTATTATTTATTTAAGATTTCTGTCTCCTCCCCGCCACCGCCTCCCATTTCCCTCCCCCTCCTCCAAACAACTCCCCTCCCTCATCAGCCCAAAGAGCAGTCAGGGTTCCCTGCCCTGTGGGGAGTCCAAGGACCTCCCACCTCCTTCCAGGTTTAATAAGGTGAGCATCCAAACAGCTAGGCTCCCACAAAGCCAGCATGTGAAGTAGGATCAAAACCCAGTACTATTGTTCTTCACTTCTCATCAGGAACTCACCAAGGCCAGCTGGACTGGGTCTGAAAAAGCATGGGATAAAACCAGACTACAGAGAATAGGCTAGATTGCAAAGAACATAGATGCATACAGAGTTAGGTTCTTTTTTTTTCTTTTTCTTTCTTTCTTTTTTTTTTTCGAGACCAGGTTTCTCTGTGGTTTTGGAGCCTGTCCTGGAACTAGCTCTTGTAGACCAGGCTGGACTTGAACTCCCAGAGATCCGCCTGCCTCTGCCTCCCGAGTGCTGGGATTAAAGGCGTGCGCCACCACTGCCCGGCTACAATGCACTTCTTGTTTACTTGGGTAATATTATATTCTTCTGGAGTCTTTGATGGAGTTGAAGACTAGATGGCTATAATTATAGTTTTTCTTAGTTATGAAAAAACAATAAGTTCAATATAAAACTTTAGATTCACAAAAATAGGATAGATGATAGAGTTTTTTTTTAATTTTTCCAAATACAAATGGACTAAATATTGTAGCAGTAATTCTTGCTTGATAATCATTTTTGTATATTTAATTTTATTATATTAAAGTTGAAACCTTCCTTTTGTAATTAGACAGAAAATGGGAGATGATGTTGGGTGTCCCTCTGTATGCTGTGAATATGTTTCATTAGCACTGGTTAATAAAGAAGTTGCTTTGTTCTATAGCAGGGCAGAATATAGGTAGGTTGATGTGGGAGTGATTTCTTATTAATAAAGAAACTGCCTAGACCCATTTGATAGGCCAACCCTTAGGTAGGCAGAGAAAACAGAACAGAATGCTGGGAGAAAGAAGCTGAGTCAGAGAGTCGCCATGATTCTCCCACTCCAGGCAGACGCAGGTTAAGATCATTCCTGGTAAGCCAGCTCGTGGGGCTACACAGATTAATAGAAATGGGTTAGATCAATATGTAAGAGCTAGCCAATAAGAAACTGAAACTAATGGGTTAGGCAGTGTTTAAAAGAATACAGTTTCCGTGTAACTATTTCGGGTAAAGCTAGCCTGCCACTCATATTACAACAGTAGGTGGGAAAGCCAAACTGAATACAGGGAGAAAGAAGGCAGAATAGAGGGAAAGAGACACGGAAGCTGCTGGAGAAACAAGATATGAGGTAATAAGCCACAAGCCTCATGGTTAAATATAGAAAAATAGAAATGGGTTAATTTAAATTGTAAGAGCTAGTTAATAATAATCCTGAGCTAATAGGCCAAACAGTATGTAATTAATATTAAGCCTCTGATTAGTTATTCTAAAAGTGGCTGCAGGACCAGATGGGACAAGTTAAAGTTAATTAAGCCCATTCATCTTTTATAATGTGATGCAATATTCTGGTTCTATAATAATGTGAATTAAGGCTGAAATCCTAGCCATCTTGGTTCTAACTGTGGAAAATAAGGCCAAGTAAAGTACCAAAGGGTTTCCATTTCATCCCTCTTCCGTAAATTCTGAGTAAAATTACCTATTGCTCATAAGATGTTTCTTCAAGTTAAAAGTGAAGAGACTTGGTGATCTCAGTAAGAGTCCTATAACCTTCTCCTTTCCAAATTAGAATCAAGGGGACAAGACAAAAATCCATGATCAGGAAGGACATTTGTATAACTCTCACAATAATCATAGTTGTTGCAGACAATATTTATGGTGCACTGATTGATTATTCTCCATATTGCTCAATGAATATGACAGGGATGATTAACTTGGAAATGGGATATCTGAATCTGTGTCAGAGACAGGTAATTTTATAAAATCATGAAGCCATGGAGCTCAAATTATTCTCTGATATCTGTCTTCTCGAAACTGCCTCTCTCTGCTCATTTCTCCTATACTTAGCACTTGAAAGTGACTTCTCTTTAAGAAACACATTTTCAAGAACGGGCTCCTTATATTGTCAAACTCAAGCCAAGATGTCTAAGTACCCATTGAGTCTAGCACCACTGTTTACACTGATTTAAGGAAACAAACCAATACAGTTAGTGTGTGTGTGTGTGTGTGTGTGTGTGTGTATACATACATATATGTGTGTGTGTGTGTGTGTTGTGATCTGCTTTTGCTATGTTCTCTTGATCTGAAAGTCCCATAAGTCCCATGCTTCTTATGGGGAAGAAGGATGGATGATCTAGGGTAACAACACAAAATCTGAAGTCAGGTTTTATAGATTCTAAATTGTGGCTCCTGGAGTCTTGCAGTATTTTGACCTCTAGCAAGACAGTTACTTAACTTATTATAGGCTCAGTATTGTTTTTTATAGCATAGTTAGCATTAGAAACTCCCTAACAAGGTGATTTGAAGGTGATATGAACTAATAACAGCCATGCAGAGCTTCCATCACTACTCAGAAGTTGATAAAGACCATTTGTATGTCTTTTCATCCTCTGTAGCTACCATCATCCTATTCTTGTAGAAGCACTCCCTGACCTTCAGAGAGAGGTCTGGGCTCCTTTCTTTGGTTCAGTGTCTCTTTGCACACCCTTTACTTTCCACTCACACCACTTCTTGTACTGGTGATGTATGTTCCAATTAGTCCTTGAAAGCAAGAAATTGAGTAGATTCACCCCCTAGTCCTCATCTTCCCCACACCAGGTTCAGACAACCTGTGAAGAGAACAACAAATACACCATACTGAAGAAATAAAGTCTTAACTTGAGACAGGGATGAGACAAGGTCCATGTGAGGCAGAGAAAGAAAGACATGTAACACAGCAAGAACTTTAGGAGGGAAGTTATAGCCATAAAGACAAAAAACCATCAAAACAAAGAGGACCACAGCAACCATAATGTTGTCCAGCAGCAGAAAAAAATGGCATCATTTTCAATAATCAAGGGATATCTATGTGCACAGGAGTATAGTCATTGATTTCATGTTGTCTTCAACACTTCTTATAAATAAATTTGGTTTGGCATGCTCATTTTCTGATGGGGAAATGGAGACTTAGAAGTGTTCCAGTATGCTGTTGGGGAAATGGCTCAGCAGTCAAGATACTATGCACAGACTACCTAAGTTTGGTTACCAGAATCCAATTCAGGGGACTCACTTTAACTCTAGCTCTAGGAGTTTCAACATCTTTTTCTGGCATGAGAAGTTATGTGTATGGATGAACACGCATGCTGGCAAATATACATACACATAAATAAATCTCTGTACTTGTTTCAGCAGCATATATACTAAAATTGAAATGATGCAGAGAAGATAATTTGCTCCTGGTGCAATGATGGCACAAATTCATAAAGCATATTTTTGTATCAGTTATTACAAAAGCTGTCAGTCAAAACACAACTGTAGGTTTTTAAAGATCACCCCTGGAGCCCTCACCTTCTGTAGTAAGTGGCAGTCAACTGATTGCTCCTTTTCTTCAAAGCAACACAGTCAGTCAAGTTCCTTGAAAAATTGTGTATTTGGATCTGAATGTTTGTTTTAAAAGAAGGAAAAAGAAAAGGGTTAAAAGAGGAAAGCAATAAAAGAAATGCAGTCATCAATCAAGACAACATTTTTAGCATAAAAGAGACAAAAATAAAGACTCAGAGTGCCTTGGCTCCCAGGCCAGTGCTCTTCTGCCTTACCAGGGTGAGATTGGTTCTCCTACCATCCCAGCTTTCTGAGAAACTGGAGAGAGCAAGACAAGAGTTAGGGAGGGAATTTTGGAGGCAATGACCACAATTCTTTGCATATGTTTGCTGTCTTGTACATGTCAGTTAAACTCAGTTCATCCTAGTGGTCAGCTTGTTTGCTCTTCACCCTTTGCAAACTGTTGCTGAGCTATCTCCCCATTCTGTGGCATCCTCAATCTTCCAGGGAGTTTTCCTTTCCCTCTTTGACACTAATATGTAGATAATCATTCATATGGCTCATTCAAAAATGAATGAGGCTAGAAAACAGGCAATGGAGTCAGTGAAGAGAGGTTACCTTGGTTGAGCCATGGGGCAGAGGCCTTTGTGTGACCCAGTAGTTGGTGGCTTCTCAGCAGCCCAGATGAGTCTGCCCCAAGGACAGAGCCAATGTCAATTACATCTGATTAACTCATGCAAGTGGAACCTTCCAACCCATAGTTAAATTTCCTCGGAGGCCTGCTGATGAATGACAGTGGAGAGCCAGCACCTGAAAGGTTTATATCTTGGTCTTCAGTGGTTTTGAAATTAACAAGTTTGGAATCTTGCTGACTTTGTAAAGAGAGAACAGATAGTAAAGATGCCTGCTCAAAGCTGATCAACTGTCAGTGAAATGTTACATTGTGTTGATAGAGAAATTGAGACCCAATGAAGTAAATGGCCTTCCCCAAGTGAAACAGCCATTTAGCTGAGCAACATCTAAACAAGTTTCCTTATACAGCGCTCTTAATAGTACTTTCTTTCCATTCCACACCAGCCATGTTTCTCAGTGATCCACCTCTAGCCCACATCCCCCCAAACCCCAGTTATCCCAATTAATCCATTGAAAGAACAGATACTGACTTTAAGAGACAAGGCCAGATTGTGTAAGAGGACCAGAATTTGACCATGTTTTGCAGGGTGTTTCGGGGTCCGTGAATTCTGCCTTCTCTTGCAGATGGGACACAGAAGAAGAGTGAGTGATTTGCAAATCAGTGCTCTGAAATCAGTCTTCAACGGCACCAGTTGTGTTTAAAACTCTTGTAACTGTCTCTTTCATTTTTAATAATCACATTCCTGCCTATGTTTCCTTTGCTTCTTAACAACTCAACCTTTGGTCTTTCCTCCTTTGAACTCGTCCTCCCGTTACCCAAGCTGTACGTTTCTCAAGGAGGGGGGATAAGGCAGACCTTCGGAACTGTTGAAATGACTCAGGGATTAAGAGCCTTCACTGCACAATCATGAAAACTAGTGCCCAGATTCCAGCACCAATATAAGAAGCCACACACCCCATTCATATCTGTAGCACCAACTCCAAAAGATCAGGGACAGAAGCAATACTGGGACTTGCTGGCTTCCAGCGTATGTAAGAAAATATGAACCTCATTATAAGAAAGAGACCCTGAATCACAGGGATAGATAAGTGAGAAAAAAGGCTTGCATACATTGCCCTCTTCTAGTTTCTACATGTGTCTGTATTATACACATCAATATTCTCACATGCACCCATTCACACTTACACCATACATACACCTTTTTGTGTAACATGACTAGACTTAGAAAAGTCTTGGAGTCTGCAAGTACATCTGAAATCACCCTGTTCCTTAAATATCTGTGAATGGTTCATCCAAAACATCTCTATTACTCTCCCTCCCTTGATGGCTGAGAGAACACTGCAGAAGAAAGCAGCATGCGATGAGATGTGTCAGCTATATCCCATTACTCTATGAAACAGTGTGGCCCTTAGTAATGGATCCCTGCCCTGTCCCTCTACCCTGCACCTGACTCTGGGATAAGTCACAGAGACAGAGTGGCCCATTGCAGTCATAAAAGGGAAGCATGCCATGCTCAGTGCTCCGAGACACCAGGGAGTTCTTTCCAAGCAACAGGCACATAAAGCGTAAATAGGAAAGTGAACATCAAACGGCATCACTGGCCTGTGTTGATAAGTGATGACTGAGCTGGAAGCAAGTGAAAATGGAATCATAAGAGGATGACAGGGAGGCAGTATGGGAGCCAGAGTGATAGGCTGAGCAAAAAGATTGTACATCCAGCGCCTTCCTTACAGCAGCAGAGCAGCCTTCTGCCTGTGCCCTGATCCTATTTGTACCTCCTTCAACAGGAAATGCCACAGACAAAAAAGATGACAGGCACCAGGGCTTCTGAAAAGATGGAGAAGAGTCATGAGGGTTGCCTCTTTTGACACATCAAACCCTATAGATTAAATACAAAACAATAACCCACAATGTCTTTGGCTTTGAAAAGCCATACTTTGTTTTTAGTACCTTTTCCTTCTACCAAAACAAGATTTTAAATTGGCCTCCTCCATCCAGGAGCAGTAAGAACTCAAGGGTATATATTAGTTTCAGCAGCAACAAGAAGTGTGCCAAAGACTGTGCTAAGGACTTTTAAGAATATCTCTTGAAATTTCCAGCAGATACTTGGTCTCAGTCTTATTATATATAAGGAAAGGGGACCAGAGAGAGAAGCAACTTGACCTGTTTATTCCACATCTAGTAACAGATGCAGAATTTGAATCAAGAATAAGGAGTTTGCAAGGCCCACCACTTCACCAGTTCATTGGCCGCATGCGATTAACGGAAGAATGCTGTTCACTTTGAAGTGCTTTGGATAAGGATTAGTCTGATTTGCTCATGAACAGCAGGGTTCTGCTGTTTTGTATAAGAGTTTATGAAGAGAAAATGCATGCAACATAAAAGTGAGAACTGGATAAATAGGACTTAAGAGATAAGAAGAGTAAATATTTTAAAGCCAGTACAGCTCATCTGTAGCCAAGGATACTAAATTTTAGTAACTAGCATGATGGAAATTTGTTTAATTGAATTCCCTTTTGGGAACCGCTTTAATGAAGAGATTAGACATTTTTTTAGCTCTGCGTTATTAACCACATACAAATGTGTGTTTTTAATGTGCTTAAGTATATTTCAAATTCATTTTACCTTTTTATAATACCTGCTTGGAAATGTAATATCCTCATTACAGGAAACTCAGAAATGTCAGAGGAGTAAAAAGGGTAAAAGTTCCCTTAAAATGGCTTCAGTGTGCACTAAAAAATTATACTGCCAAAGCCACCTAAAGAGCTCTGTTGGTTCTGGTAGCCAAGAGCCTTTGGTTCTAACCTTGGTTACCCCAGAGACTAGTCCAGAGATTTGACAAAGTCTCTTAACTTTCTGAACCTTAGCTTCCTCTTCTGAAAATGAAGGTTGGAAGATTTGAACTACAAGATCTTTAAGGGCCTTTTTCTGGTCTGATGTGTAATAGAGTTCTATTTCAGACATTTCCTCAGCTCATGCTCACAATGACTGCTCTGCTGGAAAATACCTGCTGTGGATGGAAGGTTCTTCCATCGTTATTCTAAATAAAATCAGCTTCAATTCATGAGTACTGCATTTCTATCTCCATTAGTCTTTCCTACTTCCTCCCCTCCTTTGTTTCTTCCTTCCTTCAGTCCATGAATACTAATTCAATAAGTCAGTACCCTGCCCTCTATCAGTGAATTATATCTGTTCACTATTTGCACTTATTTACTAAATGTTTCCATGGGGGAGCCCGTGTATTAGGAGCAGGGATACAGCTCTAACAAGGGAGGTGGCCTGTCTCTTAAGGAGAGTTCACAGTGATGACAGATGTAAGGGAAATCAAGCATTCGCAATCAGCCTGCTAACATGCTAACGTGTGTCCCAGTGGAGCTGTTCTGGACAGCATGGGCATGTAGAGGCAGAGTGGGGAAAAGTACTTTCTCGGGGAAGGGGTTAATAACCCTTAAATCCAGCCGCCTAAGGCTTTTCATCTGACAAGAAGGAAATGCTTAGTTGCGAATAGAGGAGAATTTGCTAAATCAGCAAAATAGGAAAGAGGTGTCAATAAAGTCAATAGCATGGCATTGATAGAGGTGTTACCAGAGACAGTGAGCCCACCACTAAGATTGAACAAAGCCAAAGCCAAAATAAGTTGTCCAAAGATCAGAGGTTAGGAATTTGGAAAGGCAATGCAAATGGCTAAACCTTGGTGTTCAGAATTGATGGATATTTAGTCCAACCATAGGCTTTGTAGTTGAAGAAACCAATGTCTATGCAAGAAAACACATGTGTCCCTAGAGAATTTGTGGTCATTACCAGAGAGCATCTTAGAATTAAAACTAAAGGGGTGGAAGGCAATGACTGACCATCAACTCCTGTCAGCCTGAGCAGTGGTCTCTACTCTTCACTGCCTTCATCTGCTCTCTGACATACTCACATCGCTGTCAGTTCGTTCCCGGTGTAGAGATGAGAAAGCTGAGACCAAGGAGCTAAAGCAGATTTGCACAACCCTTGCTCCCCTGGTCACACAGCTAGACAGGAAAAGAGTGAGCACTGAAACCTGGTCTGATTGACTGATCCCAGACCCAGGGGATCTGCCTTCTTTCTGCCTGTTTCCTACTCTCTAGGCAACCCGATTGGGGCCCCTAAGGTGGCTGCTTCTCATTTGCAAAATATATATTTGTTGTATAACGAGTGACAGTAATTAATGATCTAGCCGAGTCAAGGAAAACTTGTTCAGTAAGCACCCAAGGAAGGAAGAGAAAAAATATAGCAGTGCCCTTTCAGAGAGCAGACTTCTCACTGCCACAGGTATTCCCAAAAAGAAATGGGAGGGGTGGATGTTTGTGCCCTTTCCTGGAGGATCACTGGTAGGCTAGACAGAAACCAAAGCAGCTTTCTTCTTGCTCACTGGAGCCTGACTTCCTTTCTGTTTGCTAGGATTAGCCATTTTACCTCTCCCTTTATGAATCACGAGGTCTGTGTCTTTTGGCAGATCATAAATCAGTTCTGGGAGTCTCGAGGACAAATCCCAGGACTTTTAATCTTTAATATTAGACGTGTTTAAAGTGGTGAATATTTCATGAAGGGGCTGTTGCATTTTAACACATCATTAGCAAGTCCTGCCCCTCCCCCATTGGCAAATTATCACTATCCAAATTCAAGGCTCTCAGCCTTTTGAGTCAATTTTCCTTTCCCTCTGCAAAAACCAGTTCATTAGAACATACATACAGCACACCCACTCAGCGGACCACCCCAAGCATGGTATTGGAGGAAGGGCTTACAGAAAGCTTCACTACCTGCCAGAAGGCGCCATGATGATTTACCACATGCTTAGGAGAGGGGAAAGGTAGATTTCTCTGTTCTGTCTCTCCTCCTGCCTTTCACCAGTCTTCTAAGTATTTCAGAATCTACCTCTGACCCATCCTCTGACTCCATATACCCTTTTCTCCCAATCACGTTGACCAATATTTCTGAAGCCTGGGCTATTTGTCAAACATTTGCAAAGTGCTGGCCACACAAAGGTTAATACACATTCGAATGCATAGAATGAGTTAAAGGCTTGTCCGTTTCTCTCAGATTGCTTTAGGGAGGATCAGATGTATAACATTCACTGTTCCTTGTTGAAAAGGGCAGCTTTACTAGATGAATAGAAACATCTTAAAACAGGTCGTCTGAGGATAGTTTCACAAGCTGTTCCTAACTGATCTTGTTTATATGGTCTTTGCTTTGCTTACACAAAGCATTAATTCATAAGGTTTATAGTATGTATAGATGGATACCTCTAATCAAGATGACCTAATTTCAATACCCCAAGCCCTCATAGTAGAGCAAAAGAACAGATTGATTCCTACAATTTTTCTGTGACTTCTACATGTGTACCATGGCATACTCGAAGCCCCCATATGTATGTGTATGCATGTACACAATAAGTAAATACATGTAGAAAATGAACATTGAATTCACAATTCCTCTGTCAAACAGCTTGAGGTTGTTCGTATATTGATTATGAGACTCATAATTCTCTTCATGAAACAGAGATAACGCGGGGCCTTGTTTTTCTTGAGGTCAGCTTGAAATAAGTGTATCTGAACACCTAGTAGATATGTGGACTCTTATCAGTGGCCTCAACTCTGTAATGTGACTTCTAAGTGTCTATCATTTTTCTTTTTAATTTTTAAAGAGATTCAAAATGAAGTGCAAGAAAAATTAAAGGCCAAAATTGAAAAGTCTTTAAATCTCCCATGTTAAATAATGCATATCCCTCATCATGCTATGAACAGTTTCAGTCAGACCAACTAGAATTGCTGTGATTTACCAAAAGATGGAAATGAAGGCACTCAAATAGCAATAGCCAGGAAACTGACCAAATGAAGCTGACGGTTAGTTATACAGGGGGCTCATATTGTCGAGGGCTGAGGTTTACTCTTTTCGAGGCGGCACGTTAAGCCATGTAGCTTCTAAAGGTGTTCCCCCGGTGTGGGTGGGTTTGCCAGAAGGGTGGGTCTGCACATGGTCAGGCTGCCATGTCTTCATTTCTTCCTTCAGTGTGAGCACGGGTGGTGGAACTTAAAGCAAGTATTCTACCACTGAGCTCAAGCCTCAGCCATGCGGGTTTCTCAAAATAAAGTTTTGGGGGAAGTTATGGAGAATCACTCCACGAAGAGCACTTTATCCCCCAAACTTATTTTTTATGGACTCTATTTTTAAAGAAGCATATGTCAACATTTCACAAGTATACCTTTGGTGGAAAATAACTAATTTAACTTTAAACGTTCACACCTTCAGAAATATGCCGAGAAGTTATCATAAGGAAACTTCTGAAAACTGTTATAGATTTCTGAACTTTAGAAATGATAGACAAGGCATATTGAAAGCATCGCAGGCAATGGGAGGAGATACTCACAGTAGGGTCCGCCAGGAGGCATGCATGCAGCCTCACACAGACATGGATAGTGAAGAAAACAAAGGGTCAGAGAAAAGGGCAGAGATTCAAGGAAGGAAGCACACAGCAGATAAAGAACAGGACAGAGGCAGAGAACCAGACTAAAAGAGAGATAGCAGGGGAGAGGCAGCAAAAGGAAAATGAACAAACCAAAAAAGGATTAAACTGTAGGCAAAATACCCTTTCCAAAAGAAAAAATCAAAAATTTCTTGAAGGATTTGGCATTTGACCAAGGGTTTATGTGTTGATGGACAAGGCTGACTCATTCCACTGGAAAGACATTTAATTTTCTAATTATGCTTGTGCAATACATGAACATTTATTTATATATACATATATAGTCAAATAGATATGCATACTTTTTTTTTTTTAGAAAATAGGCTCTCTGTCACGACCTAACTTCTTCCTGTTTTCCTTCTCAAACTTTGAGCCCCATAACCACTGAGGTACATCTTTTGCCTTTGTGTCTCTGGTGTAGGACTGAGCTTGGCTAAATGTGTCCAAACTGTAGTATGCGGAAGGTGAGTGGTTGAAGACACAAATGAGCGGATACATTAACTGTGCCACCCACAGTAGTCAGGGGTACGGTTCCCTTTTTCACAAGTCTTTCCCAAAACTTTCAGCAAAACAAGAGAACAAGAAAAAAAAAGTATATGTGTAGAGGCAATATATCACAAAACTTGTTTCCTTTTGATTACAGGGGATTGCAGTTGTCATGAAGGTTACGCCCCTGACCCAGTTCACAGACATCTGTGTATTCGCAGTGACTGGGGGCAAAGCGAAGGGTGAGTGACACAGGATCTCAGGGCTGGGAAGTCACACACCCATTCATTTACCTCCTAATCAAGAAGATTGCAGAAGGCTCAACCCTAAATCGCACATCTGTACCTGCCCTCTCCCAAAGGCTTCAGAAGAGGGGCTATAAAGTTGGTAAGAACCGGAGGCGGTGGACGACTAAAAGAGTAAGGTGTTTGCCAGCCACAACAGAACAAATGCACATATGAACTTGCAGTGATTATGACAGCTTACACAAGACCTGAGCACGCTCAAGCAAGACAAAATCCCCAGTAGGGGTGAGGAGAAGTGAGCATCAAGTCCTACTCATAACTGAGGACATAACAACATTGTGATAGTTTTTGGTAATTGTCTTAAAAGGTGTGACCCTTGGTAGGTCAATCACTCTCCAGAGCAGGTCCTATACCCAAGTTTATAAAACAAATTGAACCTGGTGGATTTGAAAAAGGAAAACAAAGAAAGCATGGAGTTAGGTTTGGAGAGGTGAGAGAGGAGATTAGATGAATATTATCAAAGTACATTATATGAGATTCTTCAATAACAAATAAAATATTATTTTAAATATAAATCAAAACACACTCTAATGCACACAAGCAGCCCAATAAAAAGTAATACCTATTTTCTGGCTGACTCATGCTTCAGTACTAGAGGCATGTTATTGAGGAATCTTCTAGAGAACAAGTACTAATGCTTATTCATCAACCCAAACAGGAAATAATAAAGTATGCTGAGGAGAAATTGGGTTATTCAATGTTAATGCAAAAATGGACAAGTGAGCTTAACAAAAGTGTTGAGTACTTCTGTGACGTGAAACATTCCTTTAAAATGTAGAAAGTAGCTGGGCAGTGGTGGCGCACGCCTTTAATCCCAGCACTCGGGAGGCAGAGACAGGCGGATCTCTGTGAGTTCGAGACCAGCCTGGTCTACAGAGCTAGTCCAGGACAGGCTCCAAAGCCACATAGAAACCCTGTCTAGAAAAAAAACAAAAAAAAATGTAGAAAGTCACGTCTAGCATTCATTTCTATGGAAAATTATTGTTCATATAGCTGTTACTGAACAGCACGACTCTTACTTACCTCAGACTAATACCATGTCTTGTCTTCTGTTTCCTGTGTTATTTCCTCAGACCTTGGCCTTACACGACACTGGAGAGGGGCTATGATCTGGTCACAGGAGAACAAGCCCCTGAAAAGATTCTCAGGTGAGTTGACAGTTTTATTGGGGTATGATGCTAGGGAAAAGAGAAAGGTTAGACAGAATTGTATGTTTGTACAGTCTTAGAGTGTTGATCCTCAGCTTCACTGGGTATAAAAGAACTCTCATTGGCACTGAGGCAGCATCATAGCCCGTGTTGCTATGGGAATCTGGTTCCTGTTTGTCTGGCTGCTAGACATATAGACTAGGGTACTTGAACTAGAAGAGGCATTGCTGATTTTTCAGTCTACCCACTTAAAAAATATGCTATAACCTTGCTCTCTTCCTATTACCTCTGCAACCTCTATGAAATTGTGTATAAAACTCCAAATGCTTAAGCAGATAAAGGCACACAGCGAATTAAGTGGCAGGCCAGGGAATAAGATACTGATTTGGATTGATTTAGACTCCCTGCTCTTACCCTCCGTGCCAGACTGCTCCTTGGGACTTCTTATGGAACTCCTGCTGGGCATCAAGACTGCATGGGGCTCGGAAGCAGAGCTACAATAGTTCTTGTCTTCACAGTGTCCTCTCATTACTCATACAAAGATAACAAGCAACACAAAGCAATGCAAGGGTCAAATGATGAATAACGTTAAAAGACAAGCATCTCAATATGAGTAAATCTGCTAACACTCTGCTTTGGGGAATATAGACCATTTGGTTGGGTGGGGAAATGAGAAAATGCCCCTAAGGGACGGGAGGAGGGCCCACTTTTTTTTTACTCTTTGTTTCCTGGGGAGTTCCCCAATGGAAACTCTTAAATTGCAGGTCTACTTTCAGCTTGGGCCAAGGCCTCTGGCTTCCTGTGAGCAAAAGCTTTGTGGTTCCACCGGTGGAGCTGTCCATCAACCCCCTGGCCTCCTGTAAGACGGATGTGCTCGTCACAGAAGATCCTGCAGATGTCAGGTAGGGAAGTCATCTTTAAGTCACTGTATAGAGGGCTTCTTAGAGTCGTGGGATTTCTTCTGCTTCAGCTTCACAGGCGTTCTTGTGAAGGAAAGCGTTCAGAAGTGTTGATAGAGGCCTGGTATATTAGAGAATTATTGTCAAATCCTTCTGCTCCTAAGTCCTAGAAACATCTTCTGTTGTTGTGCCGCCCTGGCTACCCTCATTGCTCTCCTTCTGTGATTTTATTTAAAAAAAAATGAAATAAAACTATCAGATGCTGCTATACCTCACTCACTGTGACATATATTATGAATGAGCTTATCATATAAACATCATTAATTAGCTGTATGATAGAAAGTCATGAAAGTTTGAAGGATGGGCTGTTTTCTATTATGAGAATAAAATTTAGAAAATCCACAAAATCTGATTCCCAAAGTGTCAAGTCATCTTGATCTTAACTCATGAAATGAATGTGACTGTATCTCTGCTTTCATATCTTGACCCTCACAACCACCTTCCTTTGTAGACTTGTTCTGCTTTCTTCTAATTAGTGGTTCATATATTATGTTGTCCCATTATGTGGCGTACTTCTCAAGGTCAAAGAAAATAATTTGCTTAGCTCTGTAATCCCTAGTTCCAAGTACACATTGGACATCTACTAAATGTTTATTGATTTCATTAAGTCAGGGGCCTTAGATGTGATCCTAGTACAAGTCTGGATTTTTCTAGTGAAGCTTTATTTCTGTCTCTAATTTGATTAAAAAAACCTTCTAGAAACTATGATGTTGTCATAAGTGGATTCTAGTATTAATTATGTAAATGACTTGCACACCACTTACTGATGAGTGAACTGAAATTAAAACCTGGCCCTGATGACTGCCTGTGACTATGACCCTACTACTCAACAATTGTCACAGATTCATTACGAATGGAAACGTTGTCATCACGTATATGTCAGCATGTATATTCTTCTGAGAACTCCCTGAGGAGCAGCTCTCTGCATCTGCTATACTTCACATGGAAGGATGAGACTAACATGTTTTTCTGGGCTATTAATATTTTTCACAACAGCTATCTTTTTTTAAAAAATGATATAATACTGATGCTGAAGGGATAACTCAGCAGTTAAGAAAGTTTGCTGTTTTTCCAGAGGACCCAAGTTCAGTTCCAAAGTGGTTCACAGCTGTAATTGCAGACTCAAAGGATTCAACATCCTCTATGAACTCAGAGGCACCTGCACTCATGCACATATGTCAACACATATGTACACATAATTAAAATATTAAAGAAATTAAAAATTAATTAGGACAATAAGTGAATAGTATTTACAATATGCAGTGGCAGATCATTAAAAATTGAAGAACAAGCATATTTCTGTATATTCTAACTGATTCATCACAGTTTCCATCATTCTCATGTTGTAATATAGGTTTGAAGCAGATGAAACAAGAAAAGTTTGCTAAAGTCACTGGGCACTGCTTATCGCAAAAGTGTAACAATGTATGTCTAATAGAACCGCTCTCAAGAGCTCGAATGACCTCAGCTAAAATCCCTTGAAAGGCACCCTGCAGAGCTATATGCGACCTGGGACTTTAGTGAAGATGTGCATGTCAGATGCACTAGTGGTCACATGTGTGGGGTTGCAAGGACTGGGTGAGGGTGTCATTTCTACCATGTATGAGCAATAAGATATAGCCAGGTCAAATTTTCTAAGTTTCCATTTCGTTGTCTGTAAAGTGAAGATAGCGGGATTTTGTCATGAAGTAAAAGAATAATACTCATACTCACAAACAGTAACCTAGTACAATAGCTCATACCCACTGATGGTACCCTATGTATACTAGCTCATACCCACTGATGGCACTTATGTATACTAGCTCATACCCACTGATGGCACCATATGTATACTAGCTCATACCCATTGATGGCACCCTATGTATACTAGCTCATACCCACTGAAGGCACCCTATGTATACTAGCTCATACCCACTGATGGTACCCTATGTATACTAGTTCATTCCCACTGATGGTACCCTATGTATACTAGCTCATACCCACTGATGGCACCCTATGTATACTAGCTCATACCCACTG
>NC_022016.1:4475365-4490544 GCF_000317375.1 Microtus ochrogaster
ACCCTATGTATACTAGCTCATACCCACTGATGGCACCCTATGTATACTAGCTCATACCCACTGCTGGTACTCTTGTGCAATAGCTCATACCCACTGATGGTACTCTATGTACTAGATTCTTACTGATAAAATTGCATTTTTATCTCTATATCATCATTTTACGAATCTATGCTGTTCTTGTCATTTTATTTATAAATGTTAAGCAAGCACACAAAAACTACCTTAAAGGCCAGATTGTGTTCTTACCAGGAAGTGATAAAACCATGTTTTGGTCTCTACCTAGCAAGGGTGGATAAAAATTATAGTATTCCATGTGAAGTGATTTTCGCTAAGTTGGTAGATTCTTCCAAGTGACATTAATAAACCTTTTTGACATGGCATTGCCCATGTCAAGTATATCATGGGTATTTTAAGAATTAATAAGCCCAGTCAGGTAATACGTTAGAAATTAATAACTAATAGATCATGGCTGACATGGAATCACAGCCAAGAGATGAGAATGAGGACTGTGGCAACTGCAGCCACAGGAGGCACATTACAGAAGGCCTGCAGGACTGCCTTGAAGGGGCACCGCAGGTTTGGACTGGGATCCCAACATGATAATCTGGGTAGAAGTATGGGGCCTCTCACGATCACAGTCAGAAAAGCTGTGACCCACTGTGTTAGTTAAATTTAATAAAATTAATATTAACAAAATATGGCAATTATAGGAAGCAGATTAAAGTTTTATTTGCTTATTACAGGAGCATAAATTAGTGTGGTGGTTTGAAAGAAAATGTCTCCATTTAGTGGCCCTATTAGGAGGTGTGGCTTTGTTGGAGTAGGTGTGACCTTATTGAAGGAAGTGGAGACAGGATTTGAGGTCTCGTATGTTCAAGCCATGCTCAGTGTAGCACTCAGACTCCTTCTCTTGCCTGAAGATCAAAGTGCTTAACTCTCAGTTCCTTCTCCAGCACCATGTCTGCCTACATGCTACTGTGTCCCACCATGATGATAATGAACTAAATTTTTGAAACTCTTAGGTAGCCACAAATAAATGTGTTTTCCTTTATAAGAGTTGTCAAGGTAAGGGTGCCTCTTCACAGCAATAGAAACCCTAACTAAAACAATTAACATAATCACTGTGGTAATCTGTCAGGTAGTGTCTACTCATGTTAGCTGTACAGATGCCTAACACATTGATTTCACCACTAAGTAGGTGTACAACAGAGACTTGTAGATGTGTGTGTGTAATAGTATTGAACCACAAAATCCAGACACAAATATATATATACTCTTACAATGATTTATACTATTGGGCTTACTAGTTTATAAAAGCCTTGGTATTACTTTGGGTGATAGAGGATTAATGGCTAAGGGCAGTTGGAGGGTTTGTGTAGTGCTGATGGAGTTTGATATTTTCATCTTAGCTGTGCTTTTATAAGCATTTCTCCTGAACATTCATCAAAGTACACAATTTTTGTGAGAATCTTTTATTTTGATTAAGCATAAAGTTCAATGTTTAAAGTTACAAACCTTGGAGCCCATTTGAACCACCCCAGTTCACACCTTCATTCCATCAAATACTCAAATGTGAGGTTTTCTGTATTTATGCTTTAAGCTTGAGGACATTGAAGATCAAAGGATTTTTTGTTTTGATTTTGTGGATGGTTTTTATATTGTGTAATAGGGAAGAGAAAATTAAATTGTCTAATACAAGTAAAGTGCCAACTTGACAATGGTTAGCTCTCTAGAGACACTAATTATCATGCTTATAATGATAACACAATGGATTTTCTCCTCTTTTTCTTCTTCATTCTTTTGTCTTTCCCTTGCAAAAAGGGTGCATCTAATTGAGGGTCCATTTTTAAATCAACAGTGTCTTAGTGTTGAGAGTTTATACTAATCTTTATGTCATAAGAATTTGAATGAGCACATGCAGTTTCCTGTGGTTTGCAAGGCCTATGGCTTTATGCACATGGACATCTTTATTGGATAAATGAAGAGTCATGTGTGGGCAGTCAGGGGATGCTTGGAGAAGAGGAAAGGGAAGAATACACTGTTTTCAGAAGATAGAAAGAACACTGCTCATTAAGTATAAATCATGGGAAGACCAGCATGGGCAGCATTTAAGTAGAAGAGAAAGCTTTCAAGTCAGATGGGGGTAAACTGGCAAAGAGGAGAGCCCTTCCCTGGTGGCCTCCTATTTTCTAGCTACCCCAGCATGAAGTTGCTGGGTATGAGAGCTTCAGTACTGGAGACACTAATAATGCCAGCTACGAAGGTGGGGGAGCGAGAGCTCATGAATTCCTTTCAGTTCTTTAGAAGAATAAAACCTGCCTGTCCCTGGTGCCTCTTGTGTGCCAGGCACTGTGCCAAGCACCCTAGTGTTATCGGCATGATTAAGGCTTACCTCTGCTTTCAGGAGGCTCATGGCTTAGCAAGGAGCATGGAACAAGAGACTTACTGGAGAAAGGAAATAAAAGTTCCTTGTGGAGAGGGAAACATGGCAAACAACGCTTCTTGCTGCACACTGGGCCTTCTTCACAGTTTGGCCCGGAGCAGAATCTTCTTATAAGCGAAATGTGAGAATAGCTATTGTAGTTAGAATAATAATCATCCACAAAGCCCAGCATTTGGAGCTCCTCAGTGATTTTTCTATGATCTCAATCAATGAAAATGAAAGAGTGAAGTGCTGTTAATTTCTCAACAACGTTGAAAGAATAATGGGATATCAGAATGCAAGCTAGCGTTGCACACTTGGTGATCGCTTTCACACTGAATTCTTTCTGAATAGAATTAAGAATTTCTTCTTGTTCTTTTGCTCTTTCAATTCAAAGCCCTGAGAATTTATTGAACGTATATTATATGGAGGGCTATGTAGTTGAGATGCAACATATAAGAAAAAAATCTCAATGCATTAAATGAGACAAAAACCACAAAAAGATGTACCTTGTGATATTCCAAAGAGGGACATTTCCAGGCAGAAAGAAAACATAATGCTAGAAGTGGCCAGACATATGTGGGGGTTAAAAGGGGGTTTCCACAGATGTGTAAATCTCTGAATCAAGTATGCAGGATGTCACTCTGTCACCCACTACTCCACAACTACCAAGAAACTTGTGAGAAACTCAGATTCTCACACTGGATCTATGGTAGACCGAAAGCGATGCCAAAACGTAGGAAGCCTTAATACTTAATCCTTGTTAATATTATTTGTTTTTAAATAACTGTTCATAAATATTATCAAGACTTTAACTTAGCCTGGTTTACCTTACTTATGGTTATATGTCTAGAACACCACGGTGATACTTAATAAGAAAGAAGCGAAGAGTATTTGACACATACAGAAAAGACAATGTGAAGGAGTGTGAAGTTAATGTATTACAGTCATGAGCCAGGGAAAGCCAACAATCAGCATAAAAGCTGGATTGCACACAAATACACACATACACACATAATACATACACCACCTCCACAAGAAGGATGACCTTGATCTCAGCCCAGCAATACTGATTTAAGATTTCTGGTTATATTTCAAGCCACCCCAGTTTGTGTGATTGTTTATTGCGAATACAGGAAGCAGCACCTACTGAGTTAAATATTCTGGGGATTAGCCCAGCAGTTTTAATGGAACAGGTTCTTGGATGATTCACTCTGTGAAGTTTGAGTTCAATCTATTAGGAAATGAAACAAAGAATAAAGTTATCCTGCTTGACTAGAAATAAAGTGTATGAGAGCTCGGACACTCTAAGGTGGCCTTATCTCCTGGCATGGAGATGCATTATTCCTATTTCTTTTTATCCTTCCCTTCCATTTTTTTCTGGATTGACTTCTTTCTTGTGCGTACAGAAACCCAGTCTTGTAACCTGAGACAACATAATGTTATGCAGCCTAACAATGGCTACATAGCTCAGGTAAGTAGCATCAGTTGCCCAAGGCCAGTCAGTAAAAGCCAAATCAGGATTTGAATCCTGGAAAAGTAGCTCCTTTGAGTACACAACCCTCATCTGTAGATTTCGATGCCTCTGTTTGAATAATCGTGGGACATTAGCCAGTGCTTCAGATAAGTTTTTGAAGGGGCAGACTGCTTTATTTACCTTGTCCTGAATCACACACTCGCTCTCTAAACCAACTTAACTGCATGCATTGTGACTAGAAGTAGGGTAGTCACCAGGGAAAACTCAGAATACCCAGTGTGGATGTGGGACAAGAAAACACCACAGGTTAAACGCATGAACAAAGTACATGTCTGGGCTGGAGTTTTCACTTCTGTCAGACTGGAGCAGTTAGTGGTGCAGAAAGGGATGCATGGCAAAGACTCTGGGGATATTAGAGAAAACAACTGTTCTGTTTTCTCCCCTCTCCCTAATCTCCCTTCTCCCTATCTCCCACATTGTGGACCTCATGGGCTAGAGGCACTGAGTCTAGTCAGGGAGTGTGTTCTGCAAATGGAAGGCATGCAGGCTAAGGTGAAGTCTTCAGCAGACACACACGCTGGCTTCTTGCCTGTGTGGTAAAAAACATGCTTGATGCAAAAGTTGTAAAACCAGCCAGGGAAGGAAATGGTGGGCAAGGCATAGATTTTGCCACCACATAGAGCTGGATATGACTTCTCACTCCACAACTTAGACCAAGTCAGTTGACTGTTCTGAACTTCCAAATGAAAACCCAGAAGGAAGAAGCTAGTGTGTCTCTTTCATATGATGATTGTCAGGGTACATAATATATGTAGAGAGGCTTGCATGTCACAGTGTGTGCATTTGGTGCCCACTGGGTGAAAGGAATATTTATCTCTGCGTGTGTATGAGACTGAAACCCATTTCTTTGTCTGTGTGTCTATCTCCTTATCAGCTATCTAAATATCATCTGTCATCCATCCTTCCATCGATCATCTATGTATTATTATTTTTATAGCACTTTGCTCTATAACACAGAATGACTGCAAGCCTGTGATCCTCCTGAGTTATCCTCCTCCCTGATGGAATAACAAGTCTGCTTCACCATATCCAGCTGAGAAAATATAAAAGTAGCAGTATCTGTACTCCAGAAGAAAGAAATAATGACATAGTACAGTATAACTGGGAGATTAGAAAGATATAGTTCATGATACAGAAACAGCATACAAACAGGATTTCTGCTTTATTTCTCTGGATCATATTTTTTGATAGAAAAAGTGTGGAAGGGGCTGGAAACAAATATGAGCAAGGTACAATGACACAGGCATATGAAAACACCATAGTGAAACCCATTTCTTCGTATCCTGACTAAAATAGTTCATAATAATAAATGTGCTATCAAGAGAAAGGCATTGGAGGTAAAGACATTGTGTCCAAATAGTTCCCCCCCTTTCCTACACCTCTCTCTGCAATTATCAACTGCCAGTAATTCCTCAGCTATGGGTGGAGCCTCAGAACACAGCCCTCCAGGCATTCTGGAAAACTGGCTGACAGGAGCTTGTGCAAGTCCTGTGTGAGTAGCCACAGATGTTCTGAAGATGTCAATCATGGCTTTTCTCTTCAACTGCTGGCTCTGACGTTCATTCTTCTCTTCCACATTGTTCTCTGAACCTTGTTTGGGAGAAGTTGATACAGATGACCCGTCTATCACTGAACACTCAGTGTCGCTTACTCTCATCACTGTGCACAGTTATGAATCTTGTGTTAGTCACTACACACTGCACAAATAAGGCTCTTACCAAGGTAAAGAGCAACAACACAACTCTAGGGGTATAAACAGAAATACATAGAAGTCAATTTCACAGCATGGTCATTTAGCAAAACAATAACAGGAGGTGCCGTACCCCCAGAGATTAGGGCTCCCAGACATGGGCATTTGACTGGGTTTGCATTACATTACATGACATCCCTCCTCTGGACTATGTCTCAAATCTAACCCGAAAGTAATTGGCTACCGTGTAACCACCACGCTTTTGTTGCATCAATGAGTACAGCTTACCTAGCCAGTTGGTGTTGGGACCTGCAGGGGCCATCATTATTAATGTCTTCTCTCTCCTATCAGTTGCATGGCACCTTCTGACACTGGACAGCTAGTCAGCTGATAGAAAGTTTCCTGACCAGCTTCAGATCAGTTTCTTTTTTTCAGTCAAAGTGAAAGGTGTTGTTTTCGATGTTCTGGATCTCCCTGATTATAACTCATAGGGAGGTATCCCATACCTGACACAGGCTTTTGTTTGCATCTCTGTGACCTCCTAAGACTTTGTTAGAGAAAGTATGTTTTGGTTTAGTTTGGTTTGGTTGGTTGCTTGGTTGATTTTGCTTTTTGTGGGTTTTCTCTCTCTCTCTCTCTTTTTTTTTTTTTTTTTTTTTTTTTTTTTTTTTTTTTTTTTTTTTTGTTTGTTCTTGTTTTTTGAGACTATTTCTCTGTGTAACTTTGGAGACTGTCCTGGAACTCACTCCGTAGAACAGACTGGCCTCAAACTCACAGAGATTATGTCTGCCTCTGCCTCCTGAGTGCTGGAATTAAAGACATGTGCCAACACCACCCAGCTGAGAAAGTATGTTTTTAACCACGCATTTGAAGACAAGCTAGGAGTGCATTTGTGAGGCTGTTATGGGGCGGGGTATGGACATCTGAAATGGAATCTCAAGCTGTCAGACTCCTCCCACCACTGACCCCTTCCTTACCAGTTCTATAAATGTTCATTTCTCAAAGGGCAAGAGATCTTTCATAAGCAGCCCACTTAACAGTTTACAACCCCAAGATTAGGGTATTGGACAAAGTGAATAGAACAAACCTCATGACAAACTGTGCAGGTTTGAGTTCCAGCTCTACCACTTGTTAGCTAACGTTGACCAAATTATTCAGGCCTTCTTAGCCTCAGTTTCTCATCTGTAAATGGAAATGATAATCGCAGTCTTATCACTGGATGTTCTTGAGGTGTGAACAACGTATTTAAATTCTTAGTTGTTTACTTGTAAATGGTAATGACCAGCTCTATGTCTGGATCTGTCTAGACCCCATTATATAAGTATAAATTGTGACTCCATCCAGCTAGTGGTGTAGTTCTTATTTTTTTCTTAAGGTGGGGAAACCAATGATATAAGTTCTCTACACTTTATTACTTGAGTAGTAAGTCAGTTTTGAACCTAGACTATGAGGCTAGTGGTTCTTGGTTCTTGTTGGCTGCTGTGGATGCATAGGTGAGTCATAGAGGGAGGGGGTTACTGGCTTTCCCTCTTTGTCTTTACTGACCATTCAGTCAGTAAGGGAAAGAGCCCTTTCTTACTTTTTTTTTTATTTTGTCAAATTTTCTGTATATATGTAGGCAGACATGTGTGTGTGCACAGGCACACATGTGTGCAGATGTGCATACATGCATGTGCAGACTCAAGGGCAATATGGAGTGCCATTCCTCATAAGCCATACCTTGTTTTTGAGACAAAGTCTCTCAGTGGCCGAGTACTCACTGAATAGGTTAAGCAGGCTGGACAGTGGGTCCCACAAATCTGCACTCAGCACTATACCTGGTGGTTTGTTTTTTTTGGGTTTTTTTTCTTTGAAGGTGAGGTGTTGTAGTTGTTTGTTTTGAGTTTTTGTTTGTTTGTTTGTTTCAACACTAGAGGGCCAAACTCACCTCCTTGTGCTACCCCTCTCACTGAAGGCGTCCATCCTTTCTGCAAATGTGTAATAGGACATGCATGAGAAAAGAGATTGTAAGTAACTTAGAAGCCCCTCTGACCTTGGCACATAGAATTTGGCATCAGAATTTACCCTGCACCATCACATTCGCCCTTCGTTATGGGAGATGAAGCTCTTTTGACAGTGTATAGGCTGCCTCACTTGCTACCACATGGGTTAACTCTCCACCATTCTCCTCCTTTCCCACCGCCTGTCATTCAGCCAGTGAGCCTGGAGACATATATTTTTTTTTCCCATTTTAGTTTAGCGATCATAATAAAAGTGAAGTCTATTAGGATGAGTTTCTGCCCAGGCTCCGTAAATCTCTTCAAACACTGAGCAGCATGGGGTTTCTGTTAGTCTTTGCCACAGGGGAAGCTGTATCATGCCCCGGCAAGCAGCCCAGGTGCAGGGCTCAAGACACAGCCTCTGTTAAATGAAACTCAAATGGAGACTTTAGAATATAAATATTGAAGTGACCCAGGTTGGATAAAGGAGAACCAGTTAGCTAAGCATCTATCTTACACACAGGAAATGGTAAATTATTAAAATTTTAATAAATGTAGTGATAAATATTTGATGTTGAATTATAGACGGCTTTGCAGCTACAGTGAAACTGAGAAATGACTTGTTATATCTGCATTAGAAGTTAAATACTTTTCAAATAGGACTTGTTATGCTGCTGCAAGTCTCGACATCTTCAGATTAAAAAGAGGGACAGACAAGAAAGCATGACTTGGAGCAAGTATGCTGGGGTGGTGGTGCCGAGAGGACCCCTAAGTCTGAGGGTGTCTATGGCCATTGCCCAGTGCCAAGCCTGTTTGTCTATCGTCTGAGAATGCACAAGTGGAGGAAAGTAGCCAATATCACACACCTTCCTCAGTCACTCTCCATCTTATTTTGGGGAGAAAGGGTATCTTACTGACCCTGCAGTTTGATGATTCAGCCAGCATAGCAGCTGGATGAGCCTCAGGGAACCTCTTGTCTCGGCTTCCCTACCACGGAGGTTACAAACATGGGCGGCTGCACCTGGTTCTCTGTGTTTGTTTTCTGTTGGTGTGAGGTTTCTAACTCAGGTCATGCCAAGCACTGCACTGCGTATTCCCCCAGGCTGCAAGCCTATTGTTAATCTTCTATTTCACAGATAAGGAAGTTGACATTCTGAGGGCTCAAGCAGGGCAGTTGTTGAGGGAAAGCATTGAAACTAGAGTGAAGACTTCTGACTTAAGAACCGTGTTCCGCCCATCCCTGCAGAGCATTTTTCTGCTTATTATAACTCAGGATGATTTTAGTTTCAGGGAAAAACAACCTGGTTTGAATGACTTCAGTGAGACTTATATTGGAATGTTGTCGTGGGAAAAGGGAGCGATCAGCTCACAACAGAGATGAGATAGAGATTGAGTGAAGAACATACTAAGATTCTACTTTTCCTTCTTCACTTTTCTATTATGATGGCTTCATTCTCTCAGACTATGTAACTCGTGCCTTCCCATTCGCTGCTCCCTTCCATCTTTAAGGCTAGTGGTGATGATACTCATGTGTCCTTAACTATATGTGCTTCTTGACATTAAGGAGTAATGCTTTGCTTCCACGGTATAGATTTTGTAAAATTCCAGGGAAAGAATATTATTGGTCTAGCATATGTTAAAATATAGCTCACTTACCCATCATTAGGTGACATGGGCAAAGAGGAGATCAATGAGGTAGCCATTCCATACTACATTGCCCAAATTCTTCCTGGTATTCTTGTTATCAGTCTGTCTTACTGTTGTACTATATCAGAGATGGTAGATATAAGAATTCCCACATTCCAGCTCAGCTAAATAGGTAGGCACTGCCTCAAATCTTACACTGAGAAGATTTTAAGACTAAAGTGGGTCCTTTGAATTTTCCATCTCCTGACATTATGATGAAGAAAGATTGTTGGTTGCTGAGACACAAAGAAAGACAGTCATATAGATGGAAATGTTAAAGATGAAATAACAGTAGAATTGTCTTATCCAATGCTTTTTATTAATCTGTTATTCTGTTATCTCAGAGGACATATTTGTCAAAATCTTACCTTTGTGCTAATATATTTGCTGAGATAAATTTCTGGCTTGTAGCAGAGTTGGAGCCTCCTGTGTAATTGCTTCTTTGCAAAACATACACACAGAGGGAGAGAGAGAGAGACAGAGACAGAGAGACAGAGAGAGGGGGAAAGCTAGAGAGATACAGACAGAGAGACAGACAAAAGGAAGACACCACACCATTTTATCAGAAGGCATTTCATTCACCAACCAAAGAAAACAATATCAAAGAGAAACACAGGAGCAATCAGGTTGGGTAATAAAATTGGGAGAATTTTTTCCCCCAAGTTTTGGGAAAGTTTTAAAAAGTTACGAAGGATAAAGAGTATGCCATAATTGATTCTCCATGTCCTTATGAGCATCCATCTCATCATTCATGCAGAACACCCTGCAAGGCTATTCCAGTGCTGAGATCATAACAATTGAACATGTCCACAGCATAATCTAGAATGGACAAAGGAGGATCATGAAGTGCTGAAAAGCATGTGTATAAATAAAGGAAAGGATATTGTAATCCAGCTTCTCCTAGGATGCTATGGATAATGAACAGGAGTGTTCCTGTGTGTCTAAGGTTGTTGGCTCAGGTTCCCCCTAGCCTACTCTAGCACTCCAATCTAGCCTTCTCAATCTCTACAAAGACAGAGATCATTCTTTATTATCTAACATGCTGGTGCCCAAGCTCTGCCACACACTATCTACAGCAATGAATGAATTTCCTTTATATTTCTGCCTCAGTTTCTACACTTTTGAAATGGAGATGACTGTAGGATTCTGGTTGAGAATCAAGTGAGACGATGGATAATGCTTTGAATGAACCATTGGTCATTATTATTACTATGATGTAACTATTTGGCCTAAATACAATTCCTGTGTCAGAGCCCTTGTTAGGCAGTTGTTGGGCTCTTTTTAGTATGAGTTTTAACTAATATTCTTAATGTTTGTATGTGCATTGTACATGATAACTGACAAGTTGAAATACAACCCAAAATGCTTCAAAAAGGAATATAAGATTCCTGGCACTGTTGTTTGCAATAGTTAAATATAGAAACATCTCAAGCATCTGTCAGCGTATGAATATATAATAAAAAATGTAGTATAAAATTTAATGGAATATTATTTGCTCTGAAAAAGGAAGGACATTATGGCATTTGCTGTAATATGAATAAGATTAAGGACATTATACTAAGTCAAATAAGCAATTATAAAAGTGTAACTGCTGAATATTTCACATCTATGAAGAATTCAGAAATATAAATCACAGATACAAATGATAATGGTGGCTACTAAGGGCTGGAGAGAGAGGAGAACAAGGAGTTGTGTGTTCTGTTTATTGCACAGAAAAAAGTTTCATTGTGTGAGACGAAAAGTCTTCTAGTGGAGAGCAGTTCTAGCTGCACAATGCATGCCTGATAGCCCTGAACTTTACATTAAGATAGTAAATTTTGTACTTTGTGTATTTGCTATAACTTTAAAACGGAGCAAAATAAAAAGGAAGAGAGTGATTTAGGTGAAGGTATGAAGGGTCTTTCCAGTCAGATCTATTGCCCATGCTAGTCATCTCAATTAAATCCTGGCTTCATTGTTCCAGTAGCAGAATCCATTGCCCCAGAGTATCCAGCTTGCTGACAGCAACTCTTTAAGGTGTTTTCACAGTCCTGCTACCATGGTGCTAGCTACAGCAGGATGACATTCACTGCATTGAGATGGAGCTGCCTGGGAAGATCTGTGCCCTGAATCTGCATTTACACTGAGGTTCTGGTGCTGGGGTACTGGGCTGACTCACCAATGACAGTGTCTATCCAGCTGGGTTGAAGCCAATACTTGTAAAACAAGATGAAAACACACTGGGATGTGCATGGCTGCACATATTGTACAAAGACATAGTGTTGTGCAAAAATATTTTTATACTTTAATAGATTTATTTATTCTAGTATATTGTATGTGTATGAGTATTTTACCTGCATGCATGAATGTGCACCATGTGCCTACACAGGTAAGAAGACTTTAGATCTCTTGGAACTAGACATATAGATTGTTGTGGGTCACCATATGGGTACTGGGAACTGAGCCCCAACCCTCTGCAAGAGCAACAAGTGCTCTTAACAGTTGATCTATCTCTCCATTTTTTGGGGTGGAAGTATATTATATTTCCACTCACAAAAGCTGTAAATAGCATATGTCAATAAGAGAAGCCTTACTTATCAGTAAAAGAGTTTAGGAGGGATAGTTTGGACATGCCCTTAGGTACATTTGATAACCTCTAAAGTGTTCCTTTTGTTCACAACCTATAGAGTGCTATTGGTACCCACTGGGTATAAGATGGGCATGCTCTAGATACCCCACAGTGCAAAGGACATCTGTTCTCTAAAAACAAGTTACCCAGTTTCAAATATCAAAGATGCCCATGTTGAAAAGCCCTTCCTTAGGTGAAGGTATACTGTCCCCATTAGAAAAATAAAAAAATTAAGATGTTCTTTCAAATACAAGTTCTTTTTCCTCTTAAGTCCTTTCCATTAAATCTAGAGTTGATTGTTAGCCACAAATATAAGCATAAGGAAAACAGGGCTTGGTGGCGGCTTAGAGATGGACAAAGGATTGTTCTGGGGAAAGCAGCAGTAGCCTGACTTGAAGGTTGAGCATCTGCTCAAGGTGTTTCAAACTGCTAAGCTGGAGTGTCAGAAGGAAGCTCTGCAAATGTAGGCTCCATTGTTCTATGTGGAAACATCGCTGGCGGAGAGAAAATCAAGGTCTAACAACACCCCCACTCCCTTTAAAATGAGTCTGAGACTCTCTATTCTCCTTTACTATGACGGATTTTGAACATTAAAAAAAAGTTTACAATCCCAGCTGGGCTGGAATAAATCACAACGCCTCTGTACAGCAGCAGCAGACATGACTTATGGCCCCGTCACTATGGCAACAGGAGCACAGCCTGCAGATGCACAAAAGCGCCACTCCTGCCTGACAGGCCTTGGCTGGGCCCTGATGGAGAGGCGAGTGTTCCCGAGAAAGGATGTATTCTCCAGAATTCGCTGCCCATTTGTCTTCATTCAGCTCAGGAGCAAGCCCCTGTCCCATCTCTTCTACTCTAGTCCTGAGCTTTCAGTTCTTTTTCCTCACTCTCTTCAAAGTGGGATGATCTTTTCTCCTTTTACTCTTTCCCCCTGAAGGTTTGAAAGAGATGGACCCACCCGTAAGAGCATGCAAAATTCACAATGGGTGTGCCTGGCCGTGCGAGCTAAGCTCTGAGTTATGGTGATAGTTTCTACGTGTTGTCAATACCTGAGAACCTTTCATAGATGATGTCCCCATAGTGCTGAGAGTTGGTCTCTCAGAATGTCTTCCTTCCTATGTCACCTCATGCAGTCAGCTGCATCTCAACCTCGGCCCCCCCACTGCTCCTCCCGCTTGCTGCCTGCAGCTCTCTCCTCAACATCTCAACCTCGGCCCCTCCACTGCTCCTCCCGCTTGCTGCCTGCAGTTCTTTCTCTCCTCAATACTGCTCTCCCAGAACCCTTCCAGATGTGTTGGCTCTTAGTGTTCCTGATTTTTCAGACCTATTCTCTCCACATACTTCTTTAACCAGTGGCCTTCTAGTCACCTACCAAGGTTCTACATGTGACAGCACCTTCTGAAAGCCTTTTCTGACCTCCACTGCCATCCAGTGGGGACACCTGTCTCTTTTCCCACCTCCAGTGTCTGACCTCTTCCCTCTCCCTGCTGGGTTCACGCTCCAGATCAGTGCTAACGTGCCTAGGCCTCGCCACCTCTCCCTCCGTCAGTCACTGTCACACAGAAGCCCTACCTCCCTACTGCACTTCCTCAGTCACTGTCACACAGAAGCCCTACCGCCTAGCCACCTCTCCCTCCCTCAGTCACTGTCACACAGAAGCCCTACCTCCCTACTGCACTTCCTCCTTTCCTTGTCTGAGCTTCAGTCCGGTGCCCCATAGTAGTCAAGGACTGCATTCTTTCCAGTCTGGGTGATGGAAATTCTGTAATTGAATTGATCACAGGAATTCGTTTTGCCTTTGTAGAAGCATAAACTGCATACGTGCTCCTGATGGTACCTCCCTCTGCAGTCCTGCATTGCACTCTGTGTTGGCCAGCTGGACTCAGTTCATTTCTAGGTAGCTTGTATGTCTCCAGGTCACTGCATTCGGTCTGTAGTCAGTTTGGGGACCATGGCCACAGGAGGTCTATCTATACATTTAGACCTTCTATAAATTTTTCAGCATCGTTTTTGTAGTGTTCAGAATACAAATCTTGCATTCATTTTTATGAGTTTATTTCGGAATATTTCATCTTCTTATGCCCCTGTTAGTGGGATGGCTTTCTTAATTTTCTTCTCAGAATGTTCACACCTAATATATAGAAATACAGTTGACTCTTGTACTTTGCCCTCGTTCATATCTTGAAGCCTGATGAAGTCAATAACTAGTTTGTGTGTGTGTGTTAGCATTTCTATATCCAAAATCAAACCATCTGCAAAAATAGAAATAATTTTCTTTCTTTTTCAATCTGGACTTCTTTTATTTATTTTCTTTCAAACATTCCTGACTACAAGCTCCAGCAAATGCTAAACAGAAGCAAGACAGTTTATATTTAGTTTTACAACTGTTCCATAAGCCTTACATTGCATTAATATAAAAATGTTAGAAATACTTGCCAAAAGCCTAGCCATAGCAATAAGCATTCAAATGGTCTAGGGTAGTACTAAAGGTGATAGAAGTTTCACAAAACTTTCATTTGCTGTGCAGACGTTTTATAGACACATAAAATCAAATGCATACAATGGGGGGAAATAGATGGGAAACTGTCTAGGGAACAAAGGAACTGATGACAAGGGAAGGAGCCTGAAAGGGGAGGGCAGTATGGCATAAGGAAATGTTCCAAGTACTTTGTATATTTGCATTAAAATGAACTTATTTAATCCTGCATGCTAAGAAAAAATGCAAATAAATTGAAACATATTGAAAGTGGTCAAAACATGTAGCCTACTAAAAGAACAGAGCAAAGCAAAACAAACAAACAAAAACCCAGCAGCAGAAGAACTAAAACCTTTCAACTTGAGCTGATGTGCAAACAGGGTTGATTATGCAGCTTCTCTGGAAAGAGGCCCTGTTGTTCTCCATCATAGCTTGTGTCAGAGTTAACGGAGATGGCTTGCTCTGTTTTCCAACAAACGTAAAATCCTACCAGACTGAGCACTTGTGTTCCCTTCCTCATCGTTTTATCCACAGCAATAGCACTTGCTGCTGAGGAGAACGAAAAAAAAAATAAAACCCTTACTGTCAAAATCTTCAAATCTCACAACACCATGAGGTGTGTAACCAGTACCCTTGTTTATAGATGAGAAAAATCATGCTCTTTTTGGAGCCACTGATAAGAGCACACAGTTAGGTGGTGGAACGGGAGGAGGGGAGAGCCAGACAGACCTACGTAGATTTGAATGTGAGCTTTCCCATCTCTTTGGATCCCAACCTTACA
>NC_022016.1:4490859-4495727 GCF_000317375.1 Microtus ochrogaster
TCCTCACGTTTGCACTTCACCATCTCTTTGTCCCTTAGACTCACAAACTTGCAGTTTTCTGGCCATCTATCTGCCAGTCTCCACCATAGTGACCACCGTAGTGGCCTCCCTTTCATGACCTCTTCCCATCAACCAAGAGCTTAGCAGATGCTTTGTGAGTATCTTCAGACTTCAGCCACTTCTTAGGCTTTCAGACACTTCGATATGATATTCTTTCAAATGAAGAAACTGGTTCAGAGAATCTGTTTGTCCTAGGCTACAAAGTTAATAAAAGATCCAGTATTTGACAAAGCCATAACCAACACCAGAGCTTAAGGTACTTATTCCTGTCATGTGTTGCCTTCTCCTTTTGCTAAAAGTACAAGAATATTGCTCATATTTCACATGTCAGCATTACTTCCAGTTGTCCTCAAAATAGAGCATAAATAACAGTCACATAGAAGACTTGATAAGCCATGCATTTCCAGACTCACTCACAGATTCCCTGATCAGTAAGTCTGTCATGAAGTTTTGTATTGCATATCTCCTAGGTTACCACATAATGCATGTGCTATGGGTCAACAAATCTCACTTAGAGAACCCTTGCATAGGATTACATGGGGTTGTATCAAATTTCTGTTAATAAGACAAAGCGCTGGGACTGATGATACTGCAGTGTCAGTAAAGTGCTTGTCATGCAAGCTTGAGGGTACGAGTTCAGATCCCCTGCGCCCATGGGAAACCGAGCAGGAAGGAGCTGTGCATCTATAATCCATGCAGGGAAGAGAACAGCTGGTGGATAACTAGAGCTCATCGGCTGAACTGCCAGCTTAGTGAAGCCACTGTGCCCCAACATCAGCAAGAGACCATCTCAATTAAGTAAATAAAAAGTACAAATAGAAGAGGCAAGAGAAACCAACAGCAATAGTTGGCATCACTTCACATGCATATACACATATACCACAGGCACAGGTACACAGTTCCCCACATGCATAGATTTTATATATATATATATACATATATATATAGTGTGTATATATACATATATATATGTTTGTGTGTGCATAACACACAAAAATACAAGTAAAAGATGTAAAGGCTACAGGAGACTATATTAAGATGGCAGCACATAACAAAGGTGACTCGTTCACCTTAACAACTGCAAAGTGGAAAGAAAGGAACATCCACGCCTATATGCCCTTCAAGGCCATATTTCCAACAGCCTAGCTTCCATAAGTTTCTCCTGCTTCTAGTAGTGCCATAGGATGGAAACTAAGACCATCACACAGTAAGTGTGACAGCAGAAAAGAAAAATGGGTGGAACCTACGGAAGACCGTTGATCTGGAAATTCAGTTGCAGCTGTTGGCAAATTGTAGCTGAACCAATTCATCCTATCATCTGTTACATATAAAATTTTATTATAGCATAGCTTCTTTCATTTTCTAGCAGATTATCAGTAGCTAATTTATTGCTACAATGGTGGAATTGCCTAGCTGCAACAAATAGCCTATGGTCCACTAAACCTAAAGTATCTACCATCTGGTCTATGACAGACAAAGTTGGATACCTAGTGACTCAAACTGGTCTCTAGACTAGGGAAATTGCCATCTCTGTGAAACAAAGAATCCCAGTTCTCAAATCTAGACAAACTAAATGACAACATACAATTTTACTAGATGCCAGGGTGATTTATCATCATAATAAATATTAAGAAATAGTGATTCAACATAACAGCGTAGCTGAGAGACTGTATTTTATAGTGAAGTAATTGAAAATCTGCTAGTCACGAACTTTATGCCAGAGGTAGATTATCTCCTGCTGTAGCCCCACACATCTAAACACCAAAACAAGATATCATCATATTGAAGAGTGGAATAAAGTTAAGCATTCAAAGTCCTGGCCTTTAGTAATAATTGAACCTGAGCTGAGCTAATTGTTGCTGTTTATTCTTGTTAGTTTGCAAATGTGAGTCCAATTTGTGCCTGGGAAGAAATATGGCATCCAGACTCAAATGGGCACAGGTTCTCCAGCTTTGATCAGATTTGGCTTGTTTTATTTCCCTGGCTTTGATGAGCAGAAGATGAATAAACCCAATTGTGATAAAAATCTGTCAGTACTTTATTAAGCAAAATGTTCTTGGGCAAGTATTTTCTTCTGGTCTTTTTTCTGCCCACAAATGCAAACAACTAACTTCGTCAAGCTCTTATTTGACCAAACTTGCCAAAAGTAAGCTAGACTGAAGATCTAGTGCAGAGCCTGGTATGTTGGAGATGGTCAATGCAGGACACCAAAGTTTGGAGGGGTTAAAAACAAGGAAAGAAGCCTATAATGTCATCTTGGGCTGTTCTGAAAAAACCAGTTTTCTTCTGAATAGACACAATTTTAACAACAATAAATTTCCTCAGAATATTCAGGAAGTCATCATGATTTGAGGCCCTAATGAACTGCTGCTTTTCCAAAATAATCTCCAGTAAAAGAAGCAAAGGTTTGGGCATCAAGCATATGTAGATTCAATTCTGTTGCTATCCCAAGCTGTCGTTGTAGCTTTGGGAGCTTTATGTAACTTTACTCCTCAGTTGGGTCATCGGTAAGCTATGTTAACTCACCTTTCGTTCAGTTGTGAAAACCAGTGAGCTGAATAATGGCTACCAAACAATTTTGGTTAACAGATGCTGCTATTTGCCTTGGTGGATGGAGGAGCAAACAAATCACAGTGCCAACCCCATCACAGATAAATGTGGGTGACCACTAGTGTTAAAGATAGAAAGGAGGACTGAGAGAAATGAGATAGTCTTCTATGTTGTGTCTTTTGAGAATAGAGACGCTGAGGTACAGAAATGGCACAGTATTGGCCCAAGGCCACACCACAGGAAAGTGGGACAGGCTACCTGGGTCCCTCTCAGGGGCCCATCATGTTTTATTAAGCTGTATCTCCACCGCCTTGGTGCTCACAAACATTCCTTGTCTTCACGGTCACCAGTGACTGAGCAGGAAGTGGACTTTTCATGAGAGACTGCAATCAAGGCAGCCTTGAGCCATAGAGAGGCAACTCCAAAGGCTGTTGTTCAGCAGGCTGAGGCAACGGCTCGAGGCCAACATTAGCAGCCCTGGGATCCTGACAGCAGGTGTAGATGATGAATGGGCAGCTTAACGTGATGGAGCAAATTGATGATTGCATCACCGACCACAACTTATTCATTTCTGCAAGGAGGGCAATTCATTACCCTGCATGTCACGCTGCCCATGTCAGAGCCAGAGATAAAAGCCTGAGGCCCCACAGTCTGTGCCTCTCATCACATTTTCCCTCTTCTTAATAGGAGAAAGAGGATGCTGAAATAGAGTGCCAGATGCTCAAGGCTGTTCCAGGGTCCTCAGTCTTGCCAGCTCCTGGAGGCAGTCTCTTCTTTACTAAGAAATCAACTGAGACAGCCCCCCAGGGCTTTTAAGCTAATCAACAACAACAAATAACTTGCATCTTTCAGGCTAGTCTCATACACTCAAGGGCAATGATCTTGAAAAGAGTTTCAAGGCTTCATGTAAGCAAAATAAGAATGAAGCCAGGAATTGATTGGTGGACTCTATATGGGTTTACAATACGTACACTTGTACCATGTATTACAATTCAAAAGTAAACTGTTCTACACAAGTCCTTATTCCTAGCAGGTGTTCACTAGCAATAAAATGGAGGCAAAAAACTCAGTGTGCTCTTGTAGGCAGTTAAGGAAAAACTAACTGGTTACTGTTAGCATAGAGGTAACTATCAACCTCAGTCAAACACTTATATGTTTATCTAGATAATTTTGAGGCATACTGATAATAGTGAAATTACTTAAATATGAATATATTTTCTCTACCATATTCTGGATTACTTTCTTGAGTGAAAAAGAGAAAATTGAGATCGTGAGTAATTTTGTGGTGCCTTCACCCTCCCGAGTCCCTACCACTTCAGCTGAGTACATTCCGTAATTCCTGCCACCAAATAAACACCGAGCTTCATTGACACTACGCTTCTCTCTTAATGTCCATGCTAGGATCCTTTTACATCCAAGGGCAAATTGCTTGGCCTGAGCCCTCATCTCCTGCATGCCAGCTTGCCGAATGAACTTGTTCTAGTGATTGTGTTCCTTCTCTCCTTTGTCTTTGTAATGGAAACCAGATCCCTTTCCTTGCCATGGGAAAATGCACAGTACATGACTTAAGTGTGAATGGTAGGTATTGCAGGTACCTTCGGTGAGATTCAGAGGGTCTCCTCCATGGCAATATCCCCAGCAACAGAACTCTGTGTTCATTGCTCATTCTGATATCTCATGTTATGTTTCTGTTGACTACACTTTTTCCACGTGTGACCTAATATACAGGGCTTGAATACCAGGGTTTCTGGAGACCAATCTTCAGGGTAGATCTTGAGCATATAGAAAAGAAGAAGCTTCTGTGTTTCTCTGTGTTGCACAGAATTCCACTGAACAGTCTGCATTGGTGTTGAGGGGTTTATATGTCCTTCACTGTTACCCTAACAAAGAGAGTCAGGCACCAGGATGTCCAAGTCTGCAAGATAGAAGGCAGGGAAGGATTCTTACACACTTACATCCCTCACTGAAGAGCCGTGAGGGTCATGATGTGGTCACTCTGTAAAGGGGGATTGAGAAAAAAGAAAAGAAAAAGATAGTGGTGCGGACAGGATAAGGTTGCAAGGGCGGATATCCAAGTTACAGCTTCCCATGGCTGTCTTTCATTTGTTCCATATCGACTGTTTCATTTCAGAATTTAAACATATCCAACCATATCTCATTTTTTTAAATTTTTTTTATTGAAAAAAAATTTCTGCCTCCTCCCAGTCTCCCATTTCCTTCCACCTCCCCCCACTCCTCTCCCCCTCCCTCTCCAGTCT
>NC_022016.1:4501436-4506284 GCF_000317375.1 Microtus ochrogaster
GTAGGAGCTTAAAACTGTTCTTGAGCACTGGTCCTAGCATACAGCACGGCAGGGTTGGGGGGGGAGCTGGGGGGCTGGGTCATGTGTAAGAAAGACAGCCCTGCAGAAGGAGCTGGGGGAGGGGGCTTTGTGCTCAATTTCTGGGACAATCCGCCCCTGGATAGCACACACTCACCCATCCAGATGGAACTCCTCAGCACCTAAACAGGGTCACCTGGTAGCCCAATGATCCAGGGAAAAAAGGAAGAACGTGGCAGGCCGGGTGGGGTCCAGGAGAGCACAGGAGACCCTGGAGCACAAGCTGAAGGTGCCCGGGCTCCCTTACACGGGCACCATATCTCATTTTAAATGTGATTATCATTTAGAATAATGATAGTGATTTTTTTCTTAACCCTCACATCTTTCTAGCTATTTACTAAGCCTGTCATCTCTGAAGCTAATTTATTGAACAAATGCTGCATTTTTGTCATTTCTGTTAACCCACTTTCCATTCATGTTTTAGCTCACTAGAAAATTATTTGTTATTCAAAATGGTTCTTAATCAGGAACAGCTTTGCCCCTCTCTTTACCTGAAGTATCCTCCCCAGTCAGTCTAAAAGCAGACCTAGTGCTACTCATGGGAAATTGCTTCTGGTACTAGGAAGAGGCGAGGTATGTGTGGTTTGGCATGCTAACAGGTCTAACAGCACAAGAATGAATTATTCAACCCAGAATAGAAGTAGTTGCCAGAGCAAGAGACCTTAGCCTTTTCTTCCAGAGCTACTTCTTTCATTTTATGTGAAAGAGTTTGCACCTTGTTCCATATGTGTCTCTGAAAAATGCCAACAAACTAATTACACACACACTCACCACAAAAGAAAACCGAAAACCCACTGTTATTATTTAAATAATTACCACATTCTTCGCAATGATCTGAGAAAATTCCTTGAAGCTTTTCTGGCTCATCTTCACTGAGCATAAGTTGTATTCATCATTACACAGCTTGTCACAGGTTACCCCAAATCCTAACTCAAATCTGCTTCATTCTAAAGTCTACATCTTATTGTGAACTAATGAAGGCATCATGCCCTCCGGGCCCCTCTTGGTATACACCATAAAGCCGCAACCTCGCTTGGATTCCTTGGTCAGTCACACATTTGTTAAAGGGGCACAACTTGGTCCTGTGTCCCTCAAATCTACAACCACCATTTCTAACTACTCCAGCCTCCCCAGACCCATTCAGACCAGCAACATCTTAATATAAGCTACCCCCAGGTCTCCACTGCACCGAGTACCACCGAGTCTCACATAACCTGCTGCTACCCCCAGGTCTCCACTGCACCGAGTACCACCGAGTCTCACATAACCTGCTGCTACCCCCAGGTCTCCACTGCACCGAGTACCACCGAGTCTCACATAACCTGCTGCTACCCCCAGGTCTCCACTGCACCAAGTATCATGGAGTCTCACATCACCTTCTTTTCTTCATGTCTAGAAGAAATGGCTATCTTATTATTTCAGAAGTTGAGTGTGTGTGAGTTGAGGTATGTATGTGTATACACTCATGTGTGTCAATGTGTATAAAAGATGGCAATAGGGAATATCAGTATTTCTCTAGCATTTTCAAACAGTGATTGATTATATTTTGTACAAAGCTAAATTATATATACATAAGAATGTACTTATATCAGTTTATCTCACTCAGAAGTGACAAACCATTTCAGAACGGGGACTGACTTACAAATATGATAGTCACATGCAGGAGTATTGACAAGCCTCAGGAAAGTCCAGTGTTTGGCAGCCAAAAGTCTCTTTTCTTTAGAGTATTAATTAACAATTCACTGGGATGTGCTTTGGAAAATGCTATCCTAATAATGATCCTACATTATACAATGAAACCGAAGTCCTTTTCTCTTATTCCACCACAGCTCCACTCCCACACACACAAACATGCTACAGTCTGCCTACTTACAGTGCTGTAAGCAGCAATTATCTTTCCTCCAGTTCTTCCATCATCACCACAATGAGCAAACGTAGTGTCCATATCTTAGTTTCTACATGCCACTTCTACATAAAGCATTCAGAATTCCTTAGAGAAATGATTAATTCTAGAGTTGAGCCAAACAAGTTAAAGGTAAAACTGTAATATTTTATGCAGGGAAAAAACCCTAAATATCAAAACATGTTAAAGGACACAGGATTCATTGTGACAAAGCTTATCCTGGCCAAATGGGATGCAGGTTAAGTCTCAGAATAAATAATTATGGTAACATAACCCAGCCAATGAACAAGAAATGACCACTCAACACTCGTTTTCATTAATAAATGGATACAATGAATATTTGATAAGAAATTAAATAATCTAATTTTAAATTACCACTATAGAAATTGGTAAATTGTTGCTTTATAGTAAGGGTGACATACAACACTTTGATGGAATGAGTAAGTGAAGATCATCCAAATACAAGACCATGCGCCATCCTACCTAAACTTAACCTTGAAGAAACATCACACAGATAGGAAGGAATTCACATGAATCAAGATTATGAAAGACAAGAAAAAACTGAGGATTTATCATAGATAGAATACATTATATATAAAGACAATTCCCAGTTTTAACCTGGGTGCTTTCCACTGAACAATGCTGTTTTGAGAATTGGCAAAATTTAATTGGACCTGAGGACTGATAGCAATCATGTATTAATGGTTACACTGCCATTATACTTAAGACTGTTTTAGTTTGGGGGAAAAAAAACACTAAAGTGTTCAGAGTGACAGGACATCTGGTTGGGAATTGATTCTACAGTGAAGAAAAAGTCTTCATTCGGAATAGGATTATGAAAACAGTCCATGTAAGTGTCTATAGTGAGCAGGAGGCTGTTCTCTCATGGCCAAATTTGTATCCAAATGATCTCTCTCTGGATATCCTCATGGATAACACCATGTGGATATTTTCTGTTCCTTTCTGCCTTCAGAAGAGCATATCGAGGTCTGAGATACATGGAAGCAGACAGAAAGAGAACATTATGATGGAAAATCAAAGTCATTTACATGTTAATTACTCAGCAAGATTGGCAAGTCAGTTTTTCTGGGAAGTCAGGGGTTTTCTTCCCAGAAGAAATAACGAGCTTTCACATCTAACTCTGATGTTTTGATGAGCCTTCCACATCTATTACCCTCACATTCCTTAGAACAGCTCATAGGGCAAAATGAAAAGGAATGGGAGTTGAATATCATACCACCAGAAACAAAGGGCCAGGGCCAGGGGTTTTGCTTGGTGTTAGTGAGCTTATATAGTATGTGCACCTTATGAGTTTCAGCCCTAACACTCCAGGGCTTCAGAGATGGATAATTTGGCTGTTCAAGAGTATCATCAGGGACCAGAAATGCTTAGTGATACATGGCCTCCAAGGACAAAATCCTTCGTGGTATTAAGAATACAAATTATTTTTAGGAGTTTGGGTCACATGTGGCAACGTCCAGAATAAGAAAGAAGCTATTGCTATGGTGTCTACTTCTTAAAATCAAGGAGAAACTTTCCAGAAGCGCCCCATATTTCCCTTGCATCTCACTAACTAGAAATAAGGATTAGCAATCATCAGGAAGGGGAATCTACCATATAGGATCAGACCAATCATGGTTTAACTAGGAGCAGGGACTGGACCTTGAACCACCTGTCCAAGTAGTACATGTTTACAGCAATTCTGCATTCTATAAGAAATAAAGAGAAAACTAACGCTTCTGAGAGGGATCCCAAGCCTTCTTCATGAAAGTAATAGTGGAAGATGTAGAGGAAACAGGTGGCAAAGACACATTGGGCAGATGACAGGAAGCTGTTGTGCTTATCCTTCTATTGAGCTCACACTCTGGCAGGTAGCTATCTCGACTTCTCTCACTTCTCATTCCGTTCTTATAGCCTCTATTGTCTACTTACCCCACCATTTCCAGTCTCCCTCCATTTTCCCTTCGTCCTGCCTCTCTCCTTCTCTTCCCTTTAAACTCCGCTTCTCCCTCTATTCCCTCCTTTTCCATCACGCTGTAAAATATAGATTTTCCATGTCTCCTTTGGTTTATTTAATGATCAGTATCATCCCTAGTGCTGGAGCGATAGCTCTGAGCACCATGCACACTGGTTATTTTCCCCCTAGAATCTGCAGGTGTGCAATTAATTTTCATTTTTTTAAAAACTCACCCTACCTTACATCCTACAGAAATCTTTTCTGAAAATTCTGACCCCCAGTGATCTCTCCCCAATATCCACAATTTGCCGTATCCTGGACTGCTTGCTTATTTAAGATCTCTGTGTGCAAAAATACAATCTTGTCCTACGGGAGATACTGTAGATATTAAATGCATCTTAGAATTAGGCTGTTTATCTATTTCTACCTCCTCTAACTTAACCCTACTTCTCCTTTTCAGTCTTTTAGATATTTTTTCTGAAGATGATTATTGGTTTTCTGCAGCCAGAGGGCAGAATTAATAAATTCCTCAGCTGTACAACTTTCTTGAAATATAATAATGATCTTCAAGTATTAGTGCTGGGATGAAGAATGAAGACAATAAAATAGAAACAGGGAAGGAGAGCAATGTGTGTGTGTGTGTGTGTGTGTGTGTGTGTGTGTGTGTGTGTATAAGGACATGAGTGATTTAGGCCTGATCACCAGGTCTTAAGGTAGGAAGCCTGTAGTCAGAGTAAGTGAAGTAGTGTGTAGCCCAGAATCTCTGAGTAGCAAGAGAGCAGTGCACCACCCTTACTTGGAAAGATTTCCCTAAGTCCAGTCTAAACATCCATACCTTACTTTTGGACCACAGTTTCTGAAAGCCTGAGTATTCTCCTAAGATGAGGTTGTATGTAAATTTCTTTTTTTT
>NC_022016.1:4506875-4522223 GCF_000317375.1 Microtus ochrogaster
TGTGCAGAAGATAGGGACGAAGAAGTAATGACATCACTAGACATAAACTAAGAATTGGTATCTTTCTTGAGGTATGCATCTTGGAAGGCAGTAGATAGATCCTCTGTCGTGCTGTCATCACGTAGCTCTGCCTCTTATTCCCTGAATCATCACAACCCCAAAAGTATGATGTTGGGAAGTCACTCAATTTTCCTTCTTCATTGTATCTCATCTCTTACAGCTTTTTGACATATGGCTTCTTTCCCCCCCCTCAAAAAAAATCAGAGATGCCACCTCCTCAGGGAACATTTCTATATTTGCAGGGTATGCTCATCTCATGAGAGTTAAGACCAAGACACTTGAATGTAAATTCTAGCTCTACCACCTACTGCTTCCTTAAGTGTTTTCTGCTTCGAACTCCTCTTTGGAAGGCAGAAATAACAGTATTATTTTTTACACAGGGTGATTAAAAATGAGATGAGGCTATATATATAGCACTTAGAGCAACCCATAGCATAGACATTAGTGTTTGTATTGTAATCATATTTTCAACTGTCTTCATAATAAAGATAAACATCTGACTCTTAGAAGCTTTGTTTTTCCTATCTTTATTTGTATTACCCATCAAAAAGCCGAGAATTGCTAAAGTATATTCTTTTAAACCATGTATCAATTTTTCGAGAATTCCCTACAATGCATTTTGAACATATTCCCATAACCACCCTTGTGACACTCCCATTCCTTCACATTTAACTTTGAGATTTCTTTCTCTTGTTCCCCATCAAGTCTAATTTATGTTGTCTATCTAAAGCTTGAAATGTGGTCTGTCCAAGCATGTTCTCAACCTCCCATGGGCCACATAATTAAAGGAAACTGACTTTCCCTCTTCCAGTAAGTATCAAATATCAATAGTTTAGCATTGAGATTTTTATGCCCAAATTCTTTTCTCTGTGCTGGGTTTATGTCTGGCTGGCATTTAGGCATTTTGTTATAATTACTGTGAATTAATATGTACATCTGCCAAAAGCATTGTGTCCTTGGTGTTGTTGACAGTATCTGGCTCTTACAATTTTTCTGTCCCCTCTTTCACAAAGATTCATAAATCTTGGGAAGAGGAGGTTGTTATGTATGTTCCATTTAAAGCAGAACACAACACATTAAAGTGTATTTTAAAACAAAATAAACAAAAACACTCCAAAATACTGTGTAATAGAGTAGCATTGGATAGAGATAAATGCAATGCATTCATATAGAACAGAAAATATAGACCACATAGGAGATAAGAGCATTACAAAAAAAAAAAACTTACACAAAGTTAGTACTCACTATCAAGACATTAAAATTGATTTTACCTTGGTGAAATTAGGGAAGTATTAATGATATGATCTTGGTCTTCAGTACTGCATAGTCTCAAATCTATCTAGAAAATAGAGCTGCAATTTTAGGGACATTTTGAGATATAATGCATAAATGATTATTTAAGTGTGTATTTCAGTGGTCTTGGTGAGTTTCTCAAGTTGTGTAGCCACCAGACCAGATTCAGTTTTAGAACTTTGCTTGAGGTGTAGCTACTCTTTTATTATTGGCTTGAGTGAAACGCAGTCTTCTAGTTTTTTCTAGAAAAGAAAGTCGTAGTTTCAGGAATGTAGGTATCTGTTCACCTTTGCCCCACACACGAGCTCCTGAGCTCTGCATCCTTATTTTCACAAGCCCACCATGAATACTTGCCCTTTTATCTTTCTTCTTCCCACTCAGAGACAACATTTAAGTACAGTTCATTAGATGTATTTCTCGTGGTTCTTTCTCTCTGATCTGTGAGCTCCATCTTCTCAATGAATGCCTGTAGCAGGACCAGGGACATAGTAGGTACATTTTAAAGATGGTTAAGGCACTCAAATACATTGGCAGTTCTAACTCTACTATGGAAACAGTACCCATTCCTCATTCCTGTAGGATATAACCAACTATTGCAGTCTAAATCGGAAAGTTAAAAGGGAAGCTATGAAAACGAAGGCTTTGGGCTAGTTATTGGCAGTTACAGATCAACTACATTGGCTACATACCTGCCATTGTTGTCCCTGAATTAAATTTACTAAACCATTGCTGGATGTTCCTGGAAGCCCTTTCTTTGTGTTGAGCTGAACTTAGCCCCTAATTTTTTCACTCTTCCTCAATCTGAATGGCATCTAAAATGTTTTCTAAATGTCATATCCCTCAACTCTGCCTAGCTTTTTAGGTGCAGACAGGACACCTGCTCAGGGAAACCCCCACAAACTGTTCTTGCTGGACAGGACTGTGGGTGTGTTCATCTGCTTTCTGCACAGTAAGTCAATATCTCAGTCTGTTCAAGAAAGCCAGTGCTTTTACTGTTGCCACCTATTTCCTCAGAAAGACATGATGGATAAGAAGATTGAAGGGAAGGCAAAGCAAAGTGGTTCTTTAGACAAAAGGAAGAAAGTAGGTCTAGTTGAGAAGCTTTTAGGAATGGATCAGTCATGAAAGCAAGCACATCAATAGGAAGTCCAGGGCAAAAAAAATTAGTTAAAGATGACTTCAGGGGAAGTGTGAAGTAAGCAGAGGCAGCTAGCCCCTAAATGCAGCTGGAAGAAGGTCAAGGCTTACACCAAGCCAGTTAGCACTAAAGACAGATCATCAAAATGCTAGTAGACCCTAGCTCCACTGAAATGGATGAGACCTTTTGTAGAACCACAGTACTTGTCATGTGTGTGTGTGTGTGTGTGTGTGTGTGTGTGTGTGTGTGTGTTGTTATTTTGTATGTCCTGTCTTCTTCTTCAATGTCTGCGATATTCTACTATGAAGGAAACTCTGGGTTATCTACTTCAATTTTAGACTTTTTAAATGAAGAATGAGAATGTTGGCATCATTTCATTAGGACCTAAAACTGTTTAGTGCCATAACTCAGATTTGAGTCCAAGTGCCTAGCTAACTAAATCAGTATTCTATGTCTTAGTCGGTTTTGGGGGCTGAATTTCTGCATTGGTTGGAGGTAGTGTACATCCATGAGGCACAAAGTGGATACTCAATGCTGATATCATTTTGTCTACATGAAGCTTATTTTAATGAAAAGAAAATTGACACCCAAATGACGTCTGAAATGTGTTACTGTTAACATATGTTAAATGTAAATTCAATGTAAATTATCCAGTTTGAAAACAGTGCTATTGTGTGATGGCTAGTTTTATGTGTCAATTGAATGAGCCAGTGGCACAGGGATGCCCAGATATTTGGCCAAACAGGATTCTTGGTGTTACTGTGACTACGTATTAAATGAGATTAGCATATAAACTTTGAGACTGAATAAAGATGATTGCCCGCTATAATGTGAGCAGTTCTCAACCAGGCACTTGAATGTCTGAACAGAATAAAGGGCTGGCTTTCCCCAGTTGAGAGAAAATTTCTTTGCCTGACTCCATTCAATTGGAAGAAGGTCTCATCCTTCATGGTCCTATAACAGTGTATACTAGATTTTGAACTCAAATCAGGATATTGGCTATGTAGAATTTGCCAGCTTCCTTTATCCTACAAGAAAGTTCTTTATGATAACTTATTCTCTCTCTCTCTGTCTCTCTCTGTCTCTGTCTCTGTCTCTGTCTCTCTCTCTCTCTGTCTCTGTCTCTCACTCTCTCTCTCTCTGTGTGTATGTATGTGTGTGAGTGTGTGTTAAATTATTCTAGAATAAAAGGCTTCAAGTATAAACGAATCCAGGCGACTAATTCTAGATTAGAATAATTCCCAGTGAAGTAACTTTAAGGTCCTAACAGGACCAAGAAAGCTCAATTTGATAGTAAACTATGTGCAATAACCAAGTCCTGGATCCCAAGTCAGAGCCTCAGGCTTTGTCTCTTGGTATCTTTTTCTAGCAGAATCATTGTGAAAGTTGACTATTTTTTGTTGGTTCTTCTTTTTTGCCAGCAGCTGGGATCTATAACATGAGAGCAGAGGAGGTGTTTTATCCACTTCTCTCTTTATGACAATGGAAGTTAATTCTGCATACAAGCTGTGACACACATGACCCCTTACATGCATACGCGATAAAGAAAAATGGAATTTAGGCAGGTGTGTGTTATGTTTCTAACTGCTGGAGGCTGAGGAGCGAAACCTGGTTGAGCCAGAATTTTAAGTTAAGACTTGGCAACATAGTGAGATACCCTCTCAAACAGATATAATGTAACAAATAAACTGGAATTATATGTAATAGGTTTTCACAAAAAGTGCTAATTTTGTCAATTTGAATAAAAATTGAAGAAAGATGACATGTATGGTTTTATTTCTCTCTATAAATGAGCCTGTCTAAAGTATACCCCGATAAATTTTGAGACTTTAATGTATTAGAACTTCTTTGGTAAATACAAACAACAAGGGTTGACTGACAAAGAAAAATGCCACATAGTCCACTTTCCCCAAAGGTAACAGTCATGTGGAGATCCCTGAGAGCAAATAAAAATCTTTACAACTATTTAAACTTCAAAAATCAAGTATTCTTATTAAAGTAATTGTTGAGTATATAGTGAATGTTTTCTTACATTCTTCTTTTTTGACTACCACTAGGAGCTAGCTATTATGTTATCCATAACTACGACCACAATGGGCACTTTCACCACCATGTTCCTCATCCTGCATTAGAATATTGAAACACTATGAGATTAAAGTTTCTGATTTAAGGATGTAGTGACAGTGAACACCAGAACTGGGGTTTGTGCCCATGACTGGCCCTCCATAAAATTGGAAAACATGGCTACAATGCCATGTGTCTTTCTGAGGTAGTATGATGTTTCAAATATGTCTTTTTTCTGTTAGTGGATTTTTTTAATTACATATAAAGTAACAGTTTTCATACGACACTTTTATTCATATGTTCTTTTGGTGGTTCCTTCTCCCCAACTTTTTATCTTTATCGTTTCTCAAACCCACATGCTTGCATGTTTATACCTCCCTTTATAATAGAACCAAACCCCTGTGAAGAAGTGTTGTCTTTGTTCCTTCAAATTTTTACATGGTGCTTGGCACAAAGTAAAGAAAGTAAGTACTTATTGAATTGAATTAAAGAAATAAAACCCAGGCACACAAAGAGAACAGAATAAATTCCTTCTTAAAATTATCAGATTTGTTTGTTTTTAATAGGAAGAAAACTGTCAGAGAGATGATCAATTTCTGGAATTACCCTCTTGTGTACTTAAAGTAATGGATTGTTATCAGTCTAAAGAAAACAATATTGGTATTACATATTGTGGCCCAAATAATGTACTTTGGTTTTGGCCAATATTCTGTCCTTAGACAAAGCTGAGAGCAAGCCATGCTCTCTGGGGTTGTTTCAGATATTCGTTTACAGGGGAAAACAATGAATGAAGTCCCAAATCAAACTCAGAATAAGTGCTGCTTTGAGACAGGGAGACTGCCAAGTACCTATGCGGCCCAAGAAACAGCCAATTCCAGACGGAGAACAAGGCTATCCCCTGCCCTGAGCAAAAAGGTCATTTTTTTTTTAAGTTTTTCAAGACAGGGTTTCTCTATGTAATAGCTCTGGCAATCCTGGAACTCACTTTGTAGGTCAGGCTTGGTCAATGCTTCTTATGCCTGTTTGAGGTTAATGGTACTTGCCATTTTATAATACATCTTTAACATGATCAAGAATAGAATACAATATTGGGAGATCATGATTCTCTTCTGATTTGCTAGCTATGACCTCAATTGCCCTCTCCTGTGAACATAAGATTTTAATAACTTTAATATCTTCCTTGTCTATAACAGAGATAGACATTCATAAACATGAGGTGAGGCATGTTACAAGCAAATGTTCACAATTAGACAGACTGCCATAGCAGATAGCAGCGTGTCAATAGCACAGAAGAATACAATGTAAAGAAGTATAATGACACAGGGTATTAAGGAGTTAATTTTTTATCTCTATTCTGTTAGTTGAATCAAAAACATTATATGCTTAAACCTCCCTGCACTTTAGTCTCTTTAACCATAAAAATGGGATAAATTCCTATCTCTTAAGTTGCTGCAAAAATTAAATTTTTCAAGTGAAAATGTCTTTATACTGAGCATGTCCTAAAATATCTGAGATATACTTTTGTGATTTTGGTTTTGATGTTTGGATCCTAAAATGCACTGGTGAGTTTACTAGTGACTAAGAGATGCTAGATTTCTCTTCAGGTAAACACAGCACACTGTCTTTGGGAACTGAGGAAATCCTAATAATCATTTATAAAATAAAGTAAGATGATACAAGAATTAGCTAGCAATCAGAGAAGAATTATTACTCATTTTTAATTACATTTGTAGTTTTATCTTGTCCAATAATACAAATGGATTCCCTTCTACCTGTTACCCATGATGGTGTAGTTTCCCAGCAAACACAGTATAGGCACAGAAGTGCATACAAATGTCAACTAAAAAGAATGAAAAATCCATTGTTTGTCTGCAGTCTACAGAGCTAAATGATTCAAAAGTGATTTTTTTAACAGGGCCATCACTTAAGTATTTACTAGCTTGACTAACTTCATTACATTCCCAAGTTTACTTGGGGACATTGCCTTCCTCTTAAGGTCCTTGTAATGACACATTCAGCTCCATTAATTGGAAACTGTTTTGTGTGCACCTGCTGCAGCTGCTGTTGTCCTGGTAGGTACTCTAGAACCCTATAGAGGACTTGGAATAATACTGGGGCTATGAAAGAAGGAAAAGGGCTTCTTTGATTCAAGCCGTCAAGACTCCTGTTTTGTGCTATTGTTTTTATTTGTGGAGGTGTGGCTAGTATTCAGAGAGTATGCAATAGTATACTGTGTGGTTATTGAATACTGTAGTGCCTCTGGATTGGTATTTATCTGACTACTTCTTCATCTTTATATACCATGGACCATCATAATCATTTTGGTAGATAGTATCTGGACTTCCCATTTATCCCCTTGTAAAAGGACTGCTATGTGACACATCAGAGGTCAAAGGACCATATACCGTGTCCCGATTTGCTGTCAAATGGTGCACCCCATGTACTCATTGTTACTGGTTTTGGCTGTCACATATGCCTGAAGATACTATTTAGTCAAAAGACAGGGTCTCTATCACAATTTGAGTATCCATATTTTGCCTTTAATGTTGTTTTATGTCTTTCATCATCAAGTAGATGATGATGGGTACTTTCTGTCAGCCAGTAATCTTTAAGAAGTGGGACCAGGTTAGGGCATGACCTTTTCGGTACCCAGAGAAAAATACCAGTTGGCTCAGGGTTCTCTCTTTCTCTGTGGTTCTCACGCTGAACATCTGAGCTTGGACTTCTCGTTCCGGTTTCATGAGTTTGCCCCTTATAATAAAGAAAAATATAATTGGTTTATCTTGGAGTTAGCCTGGTATTCTTTGACCTGCATTATTTCAAGGGATAAAATTAATATAGTCTGGCTACTATGTTAGACAATGGCAGTTAGTCATGCCAGACCCATATGAGTGTGTGTATGTGTGTGTGTCTCTCTCTCTGTGTGTGTTTATGTGTGTGTATCATAGATTCTGGAAGAGGATATCAGATCCCCTGGATCTAGAGTTAGAGTGGATTGTGAGTTTTCTGACTGCAGATGCTGGGAGTCAAACTCTGCTCTTCTAAAACTTCAATAAGCATTCTTCACTGCCGAGCCTCCTCTCCAGCTCTGATGCAGAACCTTCTTGATCTCTTTTTTCTCCCTCTTTATTTCCTTCTCTCTTTTTTACCCTGTTGCTCTCTTCTATTTCTCCTTCCTCTTAATGACATTCAAGAACAGAATTTGCCAATAAGTAATATCTTCAGAGGGGCTGACATTTATATTTTTATAAGTTCCGTTTTCCTCTCTGATCTCTATACCGCAGCATGTGAAATAAGTACACTGGTTTGATTGCTTGGATATTCTTGTTTCCAAATGAAATTTTTCTAGACTTGCCAATCTTATAAATCCAGGACTGGATTTCCAGCCTTTTCTTAGGAAGGAATCACCTGCTACTCACCTTGATAATGGCTTCTGTTCTATCTGCTTGACCTGTTATATAAGAGAGCCAGTGGAGGGGACAGAAAACCATCCTCAAACTTCAAAGAGAGATGGCTTTACTCAGGTCTGCAGCACTAAGCTAGAAGGTAGAAATTCAAAAGAAGAAATGAGGAAGTTTAATTTTTTTAAAAAAAGAAATTACCCTTTCTTTCTCTATATATTAATAATCCCCTAATACATCATTAGTACATTGAATCCCTAGGATGCAGTTGGTCTACCATAGCAAAATAGATACTGATGCTACAGGAGATGTATTTCTAGAAATGTATTTATATTTATCTCTTAGATGAAAACTTCAGAAAGAGCAGTCCAGAGCTAAAATTGCAACTCTTTGTCATATCCTTGAAGTGCCCCAGACCACCTTGGGTTCCTTCATCCATAAAGCCCAACTCTTATGCCTGATGGCCTCATCTCTGCCCTCTATGGTCTGAGCAGTAGACCGGAAAATGGTGGAAGGAACTACTAGTGTCAAAGCATCAAGACACAAGAGGGAAACCTGTAGTTGCTATCTCTATATCCTTGAAACCACCCAGCTTCATGGACAGATAAGAAATATATTATTTATTCTGAGTTGCCAAAAGCTGAGCCGAAATGTTTCTGCCTGTTACAGAAGGACAGCAGCCACTGAGATTTACCGTCAGTCTGCTTGTCCGTATAGTATGTCAGTCTCCACCATCAGGTTGAATCTTAATAAGGTATTGATTTTGTTTATTCCATCAGTAGAGAAACATGATGGTAACCTATAAAAAGCACATGTCCCTTTATCATTATACTAATTAAAGCCACAACAGCTTCGGTGTATCTTTGGTATGGGGTCTAGGCAGATTTCAGGACATAGCTCCCTGGGAGGCTCAACCACCAACACCACAAACTACCCTGTGAAGCGCTCTCTGTTCATACTCATACTTTTCCTAGCTTCCCCTCACATAGAGACAGACATATCCTATGTGCATACTTCAGCCAAAGTGGCTTTGGTTCTCACAGCTTTCCCAACTGTTCTTCTCAGAACCTTCTTATTTGTAACATGAACAGGGCCTGTTTGTTGTTGGGGTTTTTGTCCCGCCCGGTACCCCACAACTGTTTAGCCCCAAAGAAAATCACACATAGGTCTCCATAAATTATAAGCTGATTGGCCCATTAGCTCTAGCCTTTCACTGGCTAACTCTCACATCTTGATTAACCCATTTTCCTGATCTATGTTAGCCATGTGGCTCAGTACCTTTTTTCAGTGGGGCAGCTCACATCCTGCTGCTTCAGTGATCTGGGGAAGAGTAGGAGGAATCAACTTCTTCCTTCCCAGAATTCTTCTTACATCGTTCTCATTACATCATTTATACTTCCTGTCTGGTTTTCCCACCTATACTTTCTGTCTGGCCAATCAGCGTTTATTTAAAATATGATTGACAGAATACAGACAATTCTCCCGCACCACTATTTACTATTATCTCTGAGTGAATGCTCCCCAACCACTTCCCGTACTTATTAAATGGTTCATCTTCACTGAGTTCTCTGCAATAATCTACCATTTAATATTTCCTTGATTTTACCCAGCCACACATACGAATTTTGCAATATCATTCCCATGTCTCACTGTCCCATAAGAAATGTGTCGTCATTTCTTTTTGCAAAATGAAAAAAAGTTTCATTTATAAATGTTTATTTACTTGTTCATTGGTTGACATTTTGGCCTTTTAAAATTAGAATAGAATCTCTTATGGACAAAGATTCAATCTGCTTTTTCGCTTAGTATATCTTGCCAAATAGTGTTTAGTATCTAGCAATCTGACAGTTACCAACATAAGATTATATCTTCAAATGTAAAATTTCATTTTTATATTATTCCACCACATTGCAAAGTAAAATCTAAGAGTCAGTCTTAAAATCTTCTAGATAGTCACAGATTTGCCCCTGCCCTTCTCATGTAAAGAATGCCCTCATACCATCTCCCATCCCAGGGGAAAACTCTCCATTTGTCTATTAGCAGGATGCTGAAGTTTTCCCAGCCTAGCCTTCAACTCACACCCCATGTCTGCCCAGTGATAATGTAAAAGATACAAGGAATGGACAGACACTGTGGTTATTGAAGATTCATTAGAATGATGATGCTTCTCATCATATATCTCAATGACCTGTGGTGAACAACATCCTTCCCGCTCCACTCAAGCAAGTTAACTGTCCTCTTTCAAAAATGGCAAAAGAAAGCTCAGTAGGGAGGGAATTAGCATGCTAAGTTGTCTGAAGACCACAGTGAGGCAAGGCAATCAGTAGGAGATGCGGCCAAAAGGGGCACCAGTGAGTAGGGGGGGGGGTTAAAAATAAAGAGATTGATGGTAGTGACCTAGGAAGTGATGGAAAAGCCAGGGACTAGGGAGTGAGAAGTAAGAATAGAGAAGAGAATCCGTTCTGGAAGCCCTAGTGGAGGATGGTCTGTAAGCCTTAGACTTAATGTAATTGAAGGGAGGGAGGAATGAGCATTTGTGAAAAAGACTTAAAGGTCAAGGACGAACCCCAAATACCACCTGCCTTGGGAGTTTGCACAGGGAATTTAAGTCTTTATCCTGCATACAAAGTTCTCCAGAAATGTCTATTGAGTTCAGTCCTATTTCTTTTCCCTATCCTTCTGCTGAGCCTCTGCTTTTCCCCAGACTAAATACAGCGCTCTCTGATTCCCACCCTTACATGGCAGTTCCTCTGTTACTCAAGTCCTTCAAAATAAAACTAACACCTCTCGTATGGTACCAGTGAGTGACCAATCCTGAAAGGGAGACTAAATCTCAAGATAATGCCTGACACTGGAGCAAAGCACAAGGCCACTATGAATGTGCACAGGTGAAGTTTGGGGAAGTATGCTGTCTCCAAACTACTCAATGGGCCCTTGTTTATGTTTATCATTCACCAAAAAGTCTGCAAAGACATAGCCACATTAGCAGTGATAGATATTTAAAATACACAAAGTAGGCTATCCCAGGAGTGACCACAGTACCATGGAGCCCTGCCTATCCTGAATCTGTTCGATTTTATCATCGCTTTCTATACCAATCACAGGTTCTCACTGACTTTAGCAATGTGAGGTCATTGACTTTCATGTACATCCCAGGTCCTGGATACCCTGGATCTCCACCAAACCTCCTTCCCAGTTTGTCCCATCAGCTTCCATTAATATCTTTGGACTGACCGTTGAGATTGACTGCCTCATTAGCAGGCATCGTGTGGAACCCTGACCATAATTAACAACTCAACAGTCTCATTTGCTGGCCTATCAGAGAAGTATTCAATCAAAAATGTAATTTGCCCAATGCTTCTACTAGCATGGGAAGACTATTTTTTTTCAGAGTTTTAAATAGTCTAATTAAGAGGGAAGAAATAGAGGGGTAGAAATTATTAACAGTATAGGTTTAATGTGAAATTGCTGAAACAAATTAATAATGCAATAACCATTTTTAGCAACTGTCTATCAGTTGGTGGCTAAGAGTAATTCAATTAGTCAGCAAAGGGTTGTTCAGATGGACGAGTAAAGAGCAAGTACCATTTTATCTCCCAAAGGCACCATGGACTTTATTTCCCTGGATTTGGAAGAAATAAATGCAGAGTATATTTGGGAATCTGCACAGAGGCAAAGTTTGAAGCTAAGGTGCTAGATCCAGTAAACCTGCTATCTTACAAAAATAACCTAGGTACCTCTCCTCTGGGTTGGCTTCTGTGTAATTTACTTCCTTTGATTCAGAACAAACAGTCAAATAAAGTAAATCACAGAATGCAGGTCTGATTTTGAACTCAGTCTGCTTCAGCTTACAACTGTGAACACACTAATGATGGGTTTCATCATTTCCTCCTGCACATGCTACATTTCTTTCTGCTCATGAAGACCTTGCATCTAAGAATTCTTTTGGTGTCTTTGCATAAAATGCCACTGGTTCTTGCAGCCATAGATCATCTTAGCTGCTTCTTCCTTTTGTCTTCCAAATAAGCTTCCTAATTCCCTTCTCTTCTCCAATGAGATCCCATTACCTCTTCTTCACTTGTAAATAGATATGATGTTGCCAGTCTAGCCAAAGGTGAGGACTTCCCTGAGGAATGCCAGAAACAAAGGGAATGTGCCTCTCAGAAAGATCGCCAGTGGATCCACACACAGGCATAGATTCTGATATTTGCTCTGCCACTTGCTGGCTGTATACATGCACTGATTTTTCCACATCTCATAAGAATTCTGACTTCATTGCATTCTTGTGAAGATGCTGGTAAGGTATGAAAACCCCAGAGAACATCATAGAAGTTGTCATTGTTGATACTAACATGCATAAAGCCATGTGGGGATTCCAGCATCTGCTTAGTAAATGTTAGTTTCTTTATCCACCCTGACACGCTCATCTGTGAATTCGCATGCAGTTGTCTGAGACAACTCTAACAGTCGGGATTTCTGTTATTCCCCTGCCCCACCTTCTCCGCTCCATTCTTCAGGAAACTCATACATTGTACAATTTAGCTCACACACAACTTTGCTCTCAAGCAGTATTCAGCTGTCTTGTAGGACAGAGCACTGTGTGCAGAAAGTAGGAGTACTTGTGCAATCGCAGGAGGGAAAACTGACCATAAAGAGTTGTAGGTTAATGAGTCCTGGGGCATATGACTGCCATTAACATTAAACTGTAGGTAAACTATTTTGTTTGAAAAGCTGAAAGAACTAGTTATCAATATTTGTAATTGCGGGTGTGTGGTAATGTCATGATCAAACTGCTGGGTATCAATGTCAGCCGCAGCTGGGCCTGCACCTCAGCTATTTTTCTTAGGCTTGCTAAGTCTCCCTAAGGTTGTTTTCTTGTTTTATAAAGGACTATAATATACATTGCATTATGATATGTTATATGTTATATATGTTTATTATATATTCTCATTTTTAAAAGGACATAATATCTAGTCGAGGTGATTATGAAAATCAAGTGTTTTTTTTCACATATTTAGTACCTGATAATAAATTCTGCATAATGGCAATAGCTGTTGTTGTTGTCTTAAGATTCACTGGAAAAGAGGCAGTTAGGAGACCAGCATGGCGGCAGGAAGGGCAGCTCAGTTGGCTGTGGGATGTGATGAGAAATGGAGAGCCCAACCAAGACTAAGCAAGAAGGAGGCATGATGTGTTGTTGTTCATACATAAAAGCATGTACAAAGACTTGCCCGCACCCCATGGCCTGGGCAGGCAGGTGCCACTATGATGAACATGTATGTGGGGGAGAAATGGGAGAGGAGAAGTGCTTCATGCACTATGGAGAGAAGTAAAAAGACACCAAGGTGGTGAGGAACAGGCTGGTGTAGGTGGACTATACTGCCAGCTGGGGCAATGTGATACCTGGGTGCATGCTGCCACTGAGGGCAATGTCTAGGCCCAAGGTCCTATCAAAGCTGGGATCTGTGCTAATATCTGTGACCCCTTACTGCTAAAGGCCATATGGATCTCCATGATCTGTGCCACCACTTGAGGCCGTGTTGATGTCTATGGGCCATGTTGCCTCCAGGGCCTTCCAAATCTGAGTAGCCCATGCTGCCACCTATGATCAAACTGATGACTGGGCCTGAGTTGCAACCCAGAGCCATGTCTGGTCTGTGGTTCTACCACAGCCAGAGGCCCTGCTGATGTCTGTGGCCTGTGTTACCACCAAAAGCTGTGCAGATGCCTGAAATCTGACTACCATCTGAGGCTATGTTGGTGTCCAAAGACCATGCTGCCTTTGGGACCAAACCATCTGAGTGGCCTACACAGCCACACAGGGCCACAGTGGCATCCGGGCTTGAGCTATGTCATATGGCTATGTCTGGGCCCTTGGTCCTACTGAAGCAGGGATCTATGCTGATTTTTGTGGCCCATTTTACCACCGGGGGGCCATTAATGAATTGGTCCTGCTTCTCATCAGCTGCCTCAGCAGGAGGGCTGGCCCCAAATCAGAACTGGCCACACGGGCATGGGTGTAGAAAAGCTGGCCCCTGTCCTTCCACAGCCCTGGGAGAACTGCCTCCCACCCTCGCTGAGCACAGCAACTGTAGAGGTGGCACTATGTGCATGCTGGAGAGCTGGCCTCTATGGTGTATGTATGGGAGAGCTGGCTTTGACCCTCACCCAAAGGGGTCGGTCCTGGTAAAGACCTAGACTGAGGAACTCAACTACCACCCAGGCTTTAAGTTGGTCCACCCATCATCAACCCCTTCCATGACCTGCTGGGGTGGGTGAAGGGACCAGCAACGTGGAACCTTGACACAAGACAACAGCAGGATACCTGAGAGAAGTTCCAGTGATGATGATGTACCAGAGGTCAGAGGTCTTGAACCAGGCAACAACTCATTGCAAGGAAGTTTAAAATAAAACTACTTGGCATATGGGTGTACTGAGTGACACACTGAAGCTCCCAAGGCCACTACAACAAAAGAACTTATGATGGTGAGGTGGGAAAGACAGAGGAGCAAAATATTTTGTTTTGTTTTATTGTTTTGCTTTCTTTGGTGGGGGAAGCTATAAGGGTGGAGGACAGACGTGGAAGGACTAAGAAATGAGTGGAATTGAGGTACATGGTGTAAAATTCCCAAAGAATCATTAACAAATATGTTTAAAAACATGTGCAAAGAGAACTAAAGCCAAAGCTATACTGATGCAATTTCCTTGAATGAGAAAATTCCAAAGAGAGTTTTTAGCACTGACCAGTAGCTCCACATAGCAAGAGGAAACTGAAGCTTCTAATTGCTTACCTATTCTAAGAACACCTGCTAAACACCTGCCACAAACATGATCCTAAAGTGAGTGATACATAGGAAAGAAGGGAACATCATAAAGATGCCCCTGCATATTATGAGCTACTTATGTCTAGAAGGGAGGGACCTAACTACTTGGGCATGGAAGGTTGAGCTTAGCTGTGCCCAAATTATCATTCCTTGGCATCCTGCATGTAAGGAAAACTCTGCTACAAACCACCTTCATAAACACAGGCCACTCTAGGTGCCCCAAGCAATTCTAATAGATGCTGGCAATCAATCCAAAGTTGAGAGCCCTGCAAACACTCATGAGTGTATTGTTACACAGATGAGTTACTGGAACTAACCAAAGGAAGCATAGAATGAACAGCAGCGAAGGCTAGGAAAGCAAAACCCACCAACTTCCAGTTAATAACTAAATATAAACAGAAAAACCCATGACTGGAAGTGCTACATATGTCTGCATTCATAGCAGTGATGCCTGTGAGACAGGTTCCTGTGCTCAGGACACCATGTGCTTTATCTACTTTAGAGGAAGCAAATAATTGCCGGGGAAATAATAAGACATGTTTGCACACTACCAAGAGATCCTGCCGGG
>NC_022016.1:4523226-4526183 GCF_000317375.1 Microtus ochrogaster
TGGCGGTTTCTCAGGAAATTCGGGATCAACCTACCCCTGGACCCAGCAATACCACTTTTGGGAATATACCCAAGAGAGGCCCTATCATACAACAATGGTAGAGAAATGCTTCCCACCAATATCCCTCAGCTCACTGCTCAGCAGAAGCCCTGCACAGGTGTTCCTTTGGTTCTCCCATGGTGTCTGCTTGACAATAGATAGCCCAGTCTGACCTCTCCACCGTACTTCACCTAATTAGTTTACCTAAAGCTTGTACACCATGATCCGCTGCTCTCAGATTTCTACTCAATTATTCTTGCTTCTCTCTGGTTTATAAATCTTGTTGGTGCTTTTATTTCTAAATAATAGCCTCTCTCATATGTATTAAACTGCATGTAACTAATTAAATGTCAATGGGTCATTTTCTGATAAAGTCATTAAGAGTTTGGATTTGGGAATCAGCTCCTCCTGGAATTCAACTTGTGGCTTGGTCCCTCTTTGAGTGACTTCAGTTAATTTTTTCAAGTTTCAGTTTTCTCATCTGTAAAATAGAATTTTTTTCAAAAGGCTTCCACTCATAATTTTTTGAAAACTTAAAACCGTGCATGGAAAGAATATCATTAGGGCAATGCCTGGTTGCTTGGTAGTCAAATGTTCTGTTTAAATTATTAATAGCATGGATTGTCAAGCTTAATTGTATAACAATTTGTCAAAATGAAAATAACAATGGCAAAATTAAGTGAACTAGCTTTATGAAGGTCAGATGGTTGAAGTGGGTCTGATGACAATGAAGTTAGGGAGTAAAGAGGAAGAAGAAAGCCCAGAAATTCTGAAAAAAAAAATAGATGGAGGTGCCAAGGCTGCAGAAGGTACCAGTGAGAAAGATGCACTCTCAAGGAAACCCTGATCTGATATTGGATAACTACCGGATGTTCCTTTCCCTGGAGAGACTGTTTCTCCTACTCTGAGCATTCCTTAGCTTCTTGCACTTCTTTGTGTAGAGTTGAGGCTTCCTAGACTTTACTCCATCCACGTTAGCATGTCTGCTATTGTCCAAGGCTCATTTTTAGGCAGCCATGTTGGTGAGACTTCCTGGATGTAGCTTCTGACTTGTAGCAGACACAATCTCATAGCAAACTCTCTGACCCTCTGGCTCATACTCTCCTTTTGTTCCTTCTCTACAATGCTCTCTGAGCCTTAGGTATAAGAGTTGTATTGTATATGTACTGTTGGAATTGAGCTCCATAACTCTACATTTGGATTGGTTGTGGTTTCTGTAATGGTCTCTGTTGCAAAGAGAAGTTTTCTTGACAAGGAAAATACAGACTGAGCAGTTCATATATATATGTATGTATATATGTATATAAGTATTTGTGTGGAAAGTATTTGTGTGGTGGGGGGACTGTGAGTTTGAAAGGGAGAAAGGTTAAATATAGGGTAAAGTTAGGAGGGAAGAAAGGGAAGAGTAAAAATGATATAATTATACCATAATCTCAGAAAAAGAGATATAAAAGAAATTTTTTAAAGAAAACTACATTGGAAGTACAGATAACAAGTAATGGGTCTGCATCCACTTAGGGGATATGCATCTTAGGACTTTGTTTGAAGATGGTCTTAGTTCTAATAAGAGAAATGTCATTTATAGAAGCAGTCCCAGAATCATCACTGACAATACCGTAGACATCGTAGAACTTTTAGGTAGACGTGCATAATAGCACAGAGGATGGCATTCTGAGTAGGAACACTATCCGAGAAAAAGAACCATATGAAAGAACCAGTGTGACATGCACATCATGCAACCAAGGATGAATGGAGAATGGAGAAAGGAAGTTCTACAGGAAAGCGTGTAATTTAATTCATAATAGATATTTGTTTTCAGATTAGGTATTTAAATTTTATGCCATAAACTATAAATAAGACTGAACACTTCTTTGCATGCCTGGTTATGATTGTATACTCTCATTCTTGCTTTCACTTTCTCTGTCTCTGTCTCTGTTTTTTTCTCTCTGTTCTTTTTCTGTTTGTGTCTGTCCTTGTATATAAAAAGTAAAATATGCTGTTTTCCAATAAACTTGGTCTTAATTCACCCAGTATGCAGTATGCAGAAAGGATGGCAGAAAGAGAGGGGGAAGGAAGAACAAACAAAATCAGGAAATTGGAAGGAAGGAAGAATGGAAGGAAGGAAAGAAGGAAGGGAGGGAGGGAGAGAGAAAGGAAGGAAGGAAGGAAAGAAGGAAGGAAGGAAGGGAGGAAGGAAGGAAGGAAGGAAGGGAGGGAGGAAGGAAGGGAGGGAGGGAGAGAGGAAGGAAGGAAGGAAGGAAGGAAGGAAGGAAGGAAGGAAGGAAGGAAGGAAGGAAAGCAGTAGGAGGGTTAGTTTGAAAATTTGATGAAGTATTCAGCACCTGCATGTAATTTCTAACTGGGAGGCAATTAACTAAGTTTGTGTCCTCTTCTTTCAATATATCTTTGTGACAGGGAATCTGGGTGGGTCTATGTGTGGATTCTTAAACATACATTTACAGTTTCTTTCACTGTGGCAATAGCAACTCTACTTTTCTGCTGTATATCATGCTGGTTAGATTTTTCGGCCTGAGGAAGACTAGGGTCACCTGGAGAGACAATGCTTCAATTGAGGAATTAAGTCCATCCGATAGGCTGGGAGACTGTCTATAGAACATTTCATGACTGATTATGTGGAAACTCCTAGCCTACTGTGGACAGTAGTCTTGAGTTATGTAAGAAATCAAGAAAGTCCCAGAAAGCAAGCTAATTAGCAGTTTTCCCATTCTCCCTCAATGATCAACTGTAATAGAAATATTATTATCTATTATACTATAACACCCAAAGTCTTGTTTTTAATGTTGAGTCAACCAACTTTAGCTCAGGCCTAACATAACTGACATACCATTATTAAAGGCAAGGAACTTTCTTAGAACTATCCTACCCTGTCTTGGCAGGATAAGACAATCCTGTTTTAT
>NC_022016.1:4527541-4529772 GCF_000317375.1 Microtus ochrogaster
ACCTCTGCCTTAAGAATCCTAGCTTTGTCTCGTAAAGACTTTATCAAATTCCTATTATCAAACCATATAGTACCAAGGAAAACTACGAATCCCAAAAAGATCCATAGATGTGGGGTGACAGACACCTCTTGTAAAATCTCCCACATGGTACAGTCAAAAAGGCTGTTAAAGTCTTGAATGGTAACATTTTTAGACATTTTTAATCAAATCAGTATTTATTTTTATTTATGAAAGAAAATTATTTACCTGTAATGACGTTTTCCTGCCAGTGGTGGTGAAAGAAATGCACCTGAGTCCACGTGGCCTAAGTCAGAGCCGGTCTGAAACAATTAACTCAAAACCGAAAGTTAAGTAGACTGTGTACTATGTGAATTAGAGCAGTCACCAGGCTGATAAATAGCAATTGGGGGGAGGGCCAGGAAGCCTGACAGAGTCAAGGCCAGACTAAGTCACCCACGTGGAGGGGACGCAGAGAAGTCACGTGCGCAGAGTGACGTTGTGTACTGATCACTCTGTTACAGAGGCGCTTGTACCACTGTCAGGCAGGGCGCGGCACACAGACTCTTGGTGGGGGGCCGATTCAACTATTGCCAAACTGCCGGGGCTAAGTCACCTGTCAGGAGTCCCGTTTGCCGACTTTCTAGCAAGCGCCAGGAAAAATCAAGTCACTGCAGATATTCAGTGACTCAGAATCTCAGTTGCTTCCGCCACCCTGGTCGGGCAGAGCAAACCGGCAAGGAGCTGTGCTGAGAGGGTACAATCTGCACGGAGGGGGGGGGCTGCTGGCTCCCAGTGGTCACCCCCAGGAGACTCTGATTCGGGGCGTGTATCTGCAAAGCCCCACGTTAGGCGCCAAGTGTATCGATGTAAATGAATGCAGACAGACTGTAAAAATATATACAGCTTTAATGGGGAAATAGACTTACAGAACCAGAGGTTCCCACGGTGAACAGGAAAGCAGAAGGGGTGGCAGGCTCACACTCGCCAAATTTATATGTAAACATTAGCCTGAGGCGAACATGCCCCCTAAGGGGGTTGGGCTATCCCTACATGAATCAAATATAATCCTTACTTCCTCAAGTTTGTTTTGGCCATGATATTTATCACAGAATAAGAAAATACACTAGAACACATGGAGGCTCTAATTCCAAGATACTGAGATCCTTCAGAAAAATAATTGTTTTCTGCACCATTAAAAGGCTGTTTCTGGTCTTAGAGATATCAGGGATACAAGGATCATATCTAAATCTAATAAAAGCAATATACAGCAAGCTGATAGCCTACATCAAATTAAATTGAGAGAAACTCAAAGCAATTCCATTAAAATCAGGAACAAGGCAAGATTGTCAATTCTCTCCATATCTCTTCAATATAATTCTTGAAGTTCTAGCTAGAGCAATAAGACAACAAAAGGAGATCAAGGAGATGCAAGCTGAAAAGTAAGAAGTTAAACTTTGGCTTCTTGCAGGTGATGATAGCATACATAAGGGACCCCCAAAACTCTACCAGGGAACTCCTACAGCTGATAAACACTTTCAGTAATGTGGCAGGAAACAAGAACAATTAAACAATCAGTAGCCCTCCTATATACAAATAATAAAGAAGCTGAGAAAGAAATCAGAGAAACATCACCCCTCACAATAACCACAAATAACATACAATATCTTGGATAACACTAACCAAAGAAATGAAGACCTGTTTGACAAGAACTTTAACTTTTTAAAGAAAGAAATTGAAGAAGATACCAGAAAGTGGAAGGATCTCCCATGCTCTTGGATAGGTAGGATCAACACAATAAAAATGTCAATCCTACCAAAAGCAATCTATAGATTCAATGCAATACCATCAAAATCCCAACACAATTCTTCACAGACCTTGAAAGTACAATACTCAACTACATATGAGAAAACAAAACAAAACAAAAACCAAAATATCCAAAACAATCTTGTACAAATCAGTAAATTCCAGAGGCATCACCATCCCTGACATCAAGCTCTATTATGAGCTACAGTAATAAAAATAGCCTGGTATTGGCACAAAAATAGAAAGATTGATCAATGGAATTGAATCGAAGACCCGGATATTTATCCACACATATCCATTTTGACAAAGAAGCTAAAATGATACAACAGAAAAAAAGAAAGCATCTTTAACAAATGGTGCTCGCATAACTGGATGTCAACATGTAGAAGAATGAAAATAGATCCATATCTATCCACATTCAGAAAACT
>NC_022016.1:4530442-4532159 GCF_000317375.1 Microtus ochrogaster
GTTCATAACAGCATTGTTTGTAATAGCCAGATCCTGGAAGCAACATAGATGCCCCTTAATCTAATAATAGATTAAGAAATTGTGGCATATTTACATAATGGAGTACTACTCCATGGGAAAAAAAAGTATAAAAAAACCAATGACATCTTAAAATTTGCATGCATGCAAATGAATGGAACTAGAAGAAAACCAACCTGAGTGAAGTCATCCAGACCCAGAAAGATGAATATGGTATGTAGTCACTTATAAGTGAATTCTAGCTGTAAAGTAAAGGATAATAAGCCTATAGTCCATGACCCCAGAGAAGCTAAGTAACAACGAGAACCCTAACAGAAACATATCACCCTGGAAAGGGGAAATAGTCAAGATCTCCTGAAAAAATTGGGAGCATGAGGGAGGGGGGAGTAGGGAGGGTTGAAAGGGAGGAGGAGGGGAGAAAGGGAAGGGGAAGGAGAACTTGAGATAGATAACGGCATATTTAAGATGGGGAAAGAACAGAGAGGGAGAGCAAGGAGAGAGATAAATCTTGACTGAGAGAGCTATTATGGGGCTAGCAAGAAACCTGGCACTAGAGAAATTCCCAGGAATCTACAAGGATGACCCTCCCCCTAAGATCCTAAGCAATAGTGGAAAGGGTGACCAAACTGCCCTTGCCCTGTAGTCAGACTGATGACTATCTTAAATGTCACCATATAATTTTCATCCAGCAACCAATGGAAGCAGAGGTAGCAAGCCACTGTCTAACACTGGACAGAGCTCCCAAAGTTTAGTCTAAGATTGAGAGACATGAGAATATGAACAAAGATATCAAGCCATGATGGGGATACCCACTGAAACAGCTAATCTGAGTTAATGGGATTTCACCAGCTCTGGCCTGACAGGGAAGGAACCATTATTGGACCAAGCTAGACCATCAGAATGTGGGTGACAGTTGTATAGCTGTAGCAGACTACACGGCCACTGGCAATGGTATCAGGATTTATCTCAAGGATGGATACCTTGCTCAGCCTAGATATAGTATGGATGGCTTTGGTCCTTCCTCAAAGCAATGTGCCTTACCCTCTCTGAGGAATGGATCGGGGTGGGATGGAGGGGAAGGTAGAGAGAATGAGAGGACAAGTGAGAGTGGGAACTGGGATTGATATGTAAAATAAAAAGATAGCTTTTTAAATAAAATAAAAGAGAAATTAAAAAATAAAAGACTGTTTCAAACATATTTTCAAGACTGTGACTTCCCGAAGATCCTTGAGATTATCTTTAAATATAAAACACCAAAAAAAGGCTTGACACATATTGCGCACTCAGTAATAATCTTCATTAGCTTAGTAAAAACAGTGGTGGTATGGGTATTAGAAGCTATAATTTTCAGCACACTGGACTTAAATGTCTAATTTTGAGGGAATTGGGGGAGAAGAAACATTCTTTATATTTTCTTATTGAAAAAGCAAACATGATTTTCTCCACTTGGCATAGATTTGAGGACAATGAGTCTTAGATATTAACAAAATAGATATTTTCTAGACCTCATTTGTCATGTCTCTGAAATGGGATATTAAAGTTACTGATACCTCCTGCTGCTTGAGTACTCACTTAGTCAGTGTTCTTTCTGTTGCTGTGAAGAGACCATTTTTGAGGCCCCAAAATGTGAGCCTGTTTCACCTTGTCTGAAGGTCAGAGAGTTTTAGCTTGCTCAGAGATGTTGACAACAAGTATGGTT